>NW_027168432.1:0-237500 GCF_040954835.1 Lepisosteus oculatus | reverse complement strand
TCTCTCGAGAGACTGTCAAAAATCGCTTTCTCCGTTTGCGTTGCAAGTAAGTGAGAACACAGTCTCAAACCAGAGCCACTTGGGAGCAGCGGCACGTAAATACTGTTACTGTCACTGCTCGATACTGACATTAGCCTACTATACCATGTTCAGCCACCGCTAGGAAATGTACGGCTCTAGTACCGGAGCAAACAACAGGAGGGCCAAAGGCGCACAGGCACACGTGTCAGACATGGAGAGCGACAAGGATGGGATTCAACCCCATGTGTGTGGAGCACAACGGATTAGCAGTCCATCGCCTTAACCACTCGGCCAACTCGTCGACGAAACTGGGCTGTCCTGACATGGGTTGGCGCACTCCAGTTGATCTTTTTCTTTTTTTTCCCTCATACTCGAGGGTCATTTTCCTGTTCCACATGCGATTTCAACATTTTCCTTGGGAGATGTCAAGCCAGCAAGCCACTGCTGTGGTTCAGTGGCCAGTGTGGAGTTCAGTGGCCCTGTTGTACACAGAAAGCACATTGAGCTCCTTGGACATGAAAAGTTCCAGATAAAAGCCATTTGTCATCCTTTCTCTTGGTGTCGATGTTGCTATTGTATGTAAAGGTGGCAACTTGCTCAGCGAGCAGGCGGAGCACACACCGAATGCAGATGTGTCTGAGTGGTGTGTCCAAGTGGCTGCAAAAGGACAGCACTCCTGGGGTGCCGTGGCTTAGTTGGTTAAAGCGCCTGTCTAGTAAACAGAAAATCCTGGGTCCGAATCCCAGCGGTGCCTTTTTTTGTTCTGTGTTCTCGAACAGAACTGGTCAGTATGGACAACCGCATACGTCTAGACTTAATTAAATGCAAGTATTCATTTCCTGTCTTGAACGACTTGTTTTTCTTAAAATGGATGCAACTTGCAAAACATGAAATACAAACCTCGCTAATCAGCGCTCACGGCTGGCAAAAAAAAAAGAAGTCAGCAATGTTTTTTTCTTTAACCTTAAGCCTGCTAATGGAGAAGAACCTAGTCGCCACATCACATACATCCGTTTTAACGATAAGAAGGTAACAACTATCCTCACTCCAGAGTAAATCTCACGTTGAGGGCATATTTTTTTCCACTTTACCATGAGTCGGGCTCAGCTGCAGAGAGGCGAGAGCAGAGCAATGAGGTCAGGGGGACAGGGGAGTCACACGCTGGCGGTTTGAACACGCGGAAGATCACTGAGGGATCCACAGTATGTGGACCCTCCATGCGCCATCATTCCACACTCCAGACTCTGAATCCTGCCATCCGAGTTAAGATCTCGGCGGAACCGGAGGCGCAGTTCTTTCTTAAAACGTAATCTGGTGAGCATTTCTAGAATCGTACTTGTATAGATGCAGCCTTTAATGTGTTGCTAGGTTAAAATTTATGACTTCTTGAACTTCAGTAGGCAACTGCCCTCTTGATTTCGGATTTAATTTCTTTATTACAGGGGCGCTTTTATGATGACAGAGTCATGTTCAGGTACTTTGCTTGATGGAGGAAGCTCATTTCGGACTCTGTGATCTGCTCACCTGGAAAGGTCTGCTGTACTACTACAAGAGAGAAGTAGAGTCTGGAGGAAGGGACAATTTTATGATGCTTTGGAAGGTAATGTTTTTTTTTTCTTTGAAATCGAAATGAATCAGAATATCAGTGCAAAAGACAAACTCTTGGTTTGGTTTAAAGAGATATGGTTTTAAAACAGACAAAATGTAGAAAACAGGTGTTTCTCACTTTTGGAAAAGAATGGACCGGGGGTAATATTTTACTAGTTGCAGTGCTAAGCTCACTGGGTTACAGTCCTGCAGTGTCACACCAGGGCCAGTGGTGCAATGGATAATGTGTCTGACTATGGATTAGGAGTTTGGAGGTTTGACTCCTGCCTGGCGCTGGTTGTTTTTAAACACATCAGCCTACTCCCTAAGTAGCCTGTGCTACTTACTGCATTGTAATCGTACCCAGTAAGAGATTTCCTTCATGTAAATGAACTGCACCTGACAGCTTTAGAAAAACACCTGGGCTCAGTACGGTGCTGAGAGCTCAAGTTGTGTATAATGTAATAATTTAGGTAGAATAGATTCTAATAATATAATGATCCAGTGTGCTGCACTACTTCACTGTTTCACTGCTCTATGCCGTCTGGAAATAAATCCTCAGACTACTTACTGCCCTGGGCATGTACCAATAAATTACAGGAGCACATCTATATATCACTGCGTTGAAGCAGGAGACACAATCACTGCAAACACATCCTAAATACAGTGTTCCAGCACCTTTGACCTCATCCAGAACGTATCATTTCTTGAAAGGAATTGCTGTCCGAATGCACATCTGAATCCCAAACAGAATCTCTAGTAAAATCCGATCATTTGTGAAACAGGTAAATGTCTTAGGGGCCCATTCCTCATTCTCAAGACACATGTATGCAGTACGTACATCATGCATTGAGCAATAGGGATTAAAGACACCACAGGTAAGGTTAGAAGACATTCTGACTATATTCTAAAATATTGGACTCATATTCTTATGATGGCAGACATGATGCTGTGTTTAAAACCGGGGTTAATGGACATTATATGACTGTCAATTCTGTTTTGTTTTGGAGACTCTTGGCTGCCTATGTGGTACAGTGCAGCGTGAAGAAAACATTTTCCAAAACTGTGTCAGCTCAAAAGTTGTAAGAAAACCTTTCCAGCTGCTTTAACTCTCTTCATTTTTGTCATTTAATTGTCTGTCGGCACTATGTAGCAGCATTGCATGTCAACCCATCTCACCACGGAAAGGAACCTAACAGCTTTTGTAAGAGAGGAGAAAAGGACCTGGCCCGTACAGGACTCGAACCCACAACCTTGGTGTTATTAGCTCTAACCAACTGAGCTAACCAGCCTCACGACAGCAATCCTCTCTGTGCTGCAAAAAATCGAACTCAGGGAATTTCTTTTGCCCTCCTTTGAATTGAAAGCCGTGTAATTCAGTGTACGGGCTTTCTCGTGCAGTTTTATAGTTCTTGTAACCCAAATCCTACACTGGCGTGAAGTGACCCCCCATTTCACAGCATTTTTCAGCTGATTTAAAATGTACCTAAAGGAGAAGCATTATTGAAGACCATCAATTACCAAGAGCTTTTGTCAAAGGTTTTGGTGGTCATTTTTAATGACCACAGAGCGCTGTGACCTCGGTTTTACATCTCATCCAAGAGACAGCGCCCTTTTACAACACAGCGTCTCCGTCACTATGCTGGGGGATTGGGACCCGCACAGACCTCAGGGTGAGCGCCCCCCCACCGGCACCATTAACACCGCTTCCAGCTGGAAACTTTGTTTTTCCCTGTAGCTCACCCTCATCCGGGTACTGACCTGGCTAACACCTGTTTTGCTTCAGTGGGTTTTCAGTTGCGAGTTGCAAGGGGATGCAAGTGATGGAGCCACTCGCTGCAAAAGCCACTGCTTTGGCTGAGAATCGAACCAGAGCTTCCCGCATGGGAAGCGAGAATTCTACCACTGAACCAACAATGCTCACTGCCCAGTCCTTCAAAAAAGACGTTTTTTTGGTGCTCTGTTAAAAAAGCGTCGACATTACCTCTTTCAAAAGGCTTCACTTTCCTAGTCACATTCCAAGGCTCATTGAACCCGGGCTGTTTCCTCCAGCGGTATAGTATTGCAGTTAGACAGCACGATGCCTGCAAGACTATGTCACGCTCTGACGAGAAAAGTTTTCAACTAGCAATAATCGTGCCTCGGCTAAACCTCACAGGCTACGATACTGCCACTGCACAAAGCTGACGGTTGCCAGGCAACCGCGGAGATCCTATGGAAATCGTTATCAATCGTCTCATGGCATGTCGTTGCTGTAATGCTTCATATTTGCGGCCGGACACTTCCCGCCTCCCAGAGGAAAGAGCGCCAATCAGACAGGCGGAGACTGAGGACTCGCAGAGCAGACGGCCACAGTCGCCGTAATAAGAGCGATTGTGAGCGGTTTTGTTTTCTCTCTTTGACCAGCCCAGCTGCGCCCCACCCGAAGGCAGGGAAGCACAAAAATTGTATGGAACTCATTCATGCTCCTTTACTTGGAAATCTTTAGTAAAAGGCAAAAGATTTGTACGAGATGAAGAGAAACCAGAGTGCGTGGCTGGACAGCTGCAGGAGCCCAGGCCGCCTTCAAGGCCTCTGCCCTGCCGGTCGTGGTTGGCAATGCACCTGGCCTTACAAACGAGCCAGTGGGGCCCGTTCAGCTCCGGGCTCATCGCCTGCGGCTCTCGGCTTACCTGGCAGGGGAGATACCTTGATCAGCCTGTAGTTGGAGTAGTTGGATTGTTTTCTTGTTTTGTTTTGCGCGCTTACGAACGCCATGGAAAACGAAACAAAACTAAAGCCCTCGGCTCCTCCACTTGATTATAATCCCGTTACGTGTCGAAGCAGGAATTTACGTCATCCTACCACTGTAACACGGGGAATAGAGGGAAATGAGCACAAGCTACGAATTGTCTCAATCACTCCCTACAGTAGTAAGACGCCTGGAAGCGTGCACCCCCATCATTAATCTTTGCGCATCTGTGCAAGGTAAACTCTGGAGCAGTCTCTGAAACGGCTCAAAGGAAACACGTGATTGATTCCATGTGCATCTGGGGTTCATTTCTTATTTACATTTAATTCAAGGGAAAGGCTTGGGTCAGTTTCAGACGGCCTCCAACAGCGAGATTCAAGCGCCCCACCTTCAGCCCAATCTGCGCCGCCAGAACGCCAACGGCTCCTCTGGTCTCCAGGGTGCGGTTGTGACCCCGTAACCTAAAGTGTTGGTGGCAGACAAATGGAGACTAACAGGTGATGTCCTAGGACATGACTACATTGTGACACTCGGTGGGGATGGTGACCATTGCTTGGAAAAGAGTGCGAGGCCCCTTTAGAAAAACATTTTGTTAACAGGCATTCTGCCTCAGCCTAAACACCTATAGCTTGCAAAGCGCATGCTATTAGACAGGCACCTCTGCAAGACCTTAAGAGTCTCTTAAACTAGTGATAGTAAGGTGTTCCCAATGGGCGATGTTTGGCTTTCAAATCATCTCTCTGTGGAAGCGCCGAGATGCAACTGTTTAAGGCTTAGAAGCAGCTGACTGTTTCACTACCTAGCTGATTACTGTCAGTCAGGGAGCTCAGAGGTGAAAAGCCTGTCTGAGAGACAATTCGCCGTCAATCAGTTCAATATGTTCCGTACCAGCTCGGCGCACCTGAGATCATCTTGGTAGCCGTGTAGCTCAGATGAGTGAGAGCGTGTGTGTGTGTACCACCGTGATTGGATGCCGGTCCTTCTCAGGTCACAGTAAACCTTCTGCTGCCTAACTTTCCTAATTTTGGGGATCCCTTTGAAAAAGCAAAGGAAAAAAAAAACTGGCTCTTCATCAGCGTGATCGACCCAACCCAGTGTGCCCCAGTGGCCTAATGGATAAGGCACTGGCCTCCTAAGCCAGGGATTGTGGGTTTGAGTCCCATCTGGGGTGCTCCTGTCCCTTTTTGAGTGTACAAATGTCCTTGTGATTTGTGTAGCTGCAACCCCACCTTACTCAGTGAGCGTCTCTGCTTTTCTCTCACATACAGTTGGGAGAAAAACTTTTGTAAACAGCCCTTTGGAATGATGTGGATTTCTGCATGAATGGCTCCTAACATGTGATCTTATCTTTATCTAAGTCATAATAATTAATAAAGAGAGTCTGATTTAACAAACAACACACGCCCAACATTTGACATTGCTGTTTCTTTATTGACCAAATGGTTTAAACAATCAAGGTCATTGATGGAAAAAGTACGTGAACCCTTATATTAAGGAGCTAGTGGAACCTCCTTTATGACAAAAACCTCAACCCCCACTTTCTGTAGCGGCTGGTCAG
Organism: Lepisosteus oculatus; assembly: GCF_040954835.1. Classification (NCBI taxonomy): domain Eukaryota; kingdom Metazoa; phylum Chordata; class Actinopteri; order Semionotiformes; family Lepisosteidae; genus Lepisosteus; species Lepisosteus oculatus. The sequence goes on along the minus strand of NW_027168432.1, from coordinate 231,603 downwards.
ACCTGAGCAGCGGTTAGGAGGTATTTTGGCCTATTCCTCTATGAAAAACTGTTTCAGTTCATGTATATTTTTGGGATGTCTTGCACTGAACGGCCTGCTTCAGATCACGCCACAGCACTTCAATGGGATTGGGGTCAGGACTCTTACTTGGCCATCCCAAAATACGGAATTTCTTCTGTTTCAGCCACTCTGTTGTTGATGTACTCCTTTGTTTTTGTCATGCTGCATGACCCAGCGTCTTTAGAGTTTTAGATCACAGGCAGACACCCTGACATTCTGCTGTAGAATTTCCTGATACATCTTGGAATTCATCGGTCCCTCGATGATTGCAAGCCGTACAGCCTCCGCTATGCTTCCCAGGTGGGATGAGGTTTTGGAGTTGGTATGCAGTGTTTTGTTATCTCCAAACATAACGCTGTGCACATTTACCAACAAGTTCAACTTTTGTCACATCTGTCCACAGAACATTGTTCCAGGAGTTGCTGTGGAACATCCATGTGGTCTTTAACAAACTTGAGAGGGGCAGTGGTGGTTTTTTTGGGGGGGAGAGCAGTGGTTTCCTCCATGGTGACCTCGCATGATCACCACTCCTGTTCAGATTTCTTCTTATGGTGGACTCATGAACACAGACGTAAGACAAAGTCAACCACCTGTTCGCTAGATCCCATCCCCACTCAGCTAGTCAAAGATTCCCTCGAAGGACTGGCAGGACCTATAATTAGTATGATGAATGCATCGCTTGCGTCAGGCGTTGTACCTGATCAATTTAAGGTAGCGGTTGTTAGACCGCTCCTTAAGAAGTCAAATTTGGATCCACAAGTTCTTAACAACTACAGGCCTGTCTCAAAGGTCCCATTTCAATCTAAAAGTCTTGGGAGAATAGTTGTTGCCCAACGTCAATCGTATCTGGATTCAAATAATATGCTTGAGAAATTTCATTCTGGTTTCTGAAACTGCATTAACAAGAGTCGTAAATTATATTCTCTTACCTACTGATGCGGGGAATGCAACAGTGCTTGTGCTTCTAGATCTTAGAGCTGCCTTTGACACGGTTGACCTCTCTGTTTTGTTACACAGGCTTGAGTTTGAGGTTGGCTTATCTGGAACCGTCCTTCAGTGGTTTACTTCACATTTTACTCATCGTTTTCATTATGTTCAAATATCTAATAATTGTACTGCTTCATCAATGTCACCAGTTCAATTTGGGGTACCAGAAGATCAGTGCTGGGACCAATATTGCTCTCTCTCTCTACATGCTGCTGCTAGGTAGGATAATATGAAAAAATAATATGAACTTTCATTCATATGCTGATGACACTCAAATAAACATTTTGTTTACACCAAACAACAACTCTTCTATTATCAGTTTAGTTAAATGCATTAAGGAAGGAAATACTTGGATGTGTGAAAACTTTTTGTTACTCAACTCTGAGAAAAATGAGGATCTGTTGATCGGAGGCAACAATACTGATAAGACTACTATAACTTCAGCACTTAACTCAGAGGATTTAAACATTTGCCTCAAAGAGACAGCACGTAACCTAGGCGGCATATTAGACACAAGGCTCTTAACAACTTGCATTGTTAAGTGCCTTGGGACAACCTTGTTGTGAAAGGCGCTATATAGAAATACATTGATTTGAATTGAATTGACAATGTAAAATGTTGTGTGTGTTGTTTGTTAAACAAGACTGTCTTTATTTATCAAAAAATAAAAGGAATTTGCTAGGAATGCAAACGTTAGGTTGCGCTTCTTCATGCTGCATCGTCGGCATGAGTGGAGCTTTTTAAACATCTGTACTTACTGTGCCCCATAAGAAATCGTTTGTCCCCGTTCAAAAGAGATTGTGCGATGTCCTGCAGTGTTCGCAAAGCAAACCTTTGACAGTTTGAAAAGAGGAATTTATTCTGCTTCCTGTGTGTGCAGTAGTTACAAAGTTGAACGTCTTTACACGATTTGCTGCAGTTTTCAGTGGGCGGGCTTTCTCAGATGGCTTGGAAAAACGCACTGTGTTTCGGCTTGGGAAACACCATGAGAAGTGTCCTGCATGTTTTCTGTGTATAGCTGTCTTTTAACGCATACAGAATTCATTCGAAATCATTGATTTCTCCAATTAACAAGGGTCCCTTAAAGGATGAGTCAAAGTAACGTCTAATCGGATTAGTTTCCTTAGAGCTGGTTCAGAGTTTCCTCAAGAGTTTACCTTACACAGATGCGCAAAGAAGAATGTTGGGGGTGCACGCTTCAAGGTGCCTTACAGCTGTAGGGAGTGATTCGAGATGATTTGTGGCGTGTGCTCGTTCCCATATACCGTACGCCCCGGGGTGCAGTGCTAGGATGACGTACAATACCGCTTGGGCACATAACGGCGTTATATGCAAGTGCGGGACGTGAGGGTTTTCGTTTGTTCATTTTGTTTTGCTCTGCTTTGCTTTGTTTCATGGTCAAGAGGCGTAAGGTAAGTCGTAATCCAGGGAGAACACTGGTGGCAAACAGTCCAAGGTGAGAGGCGAGGTCCAAAGTCAAAAAGGCAGAAGGGGAGTCCAATATCCAGAATAAACGAGGTAATGGAAAAAACGCCAGGTAGAGCTCTCAAGGAGTAGACTCAATACCAGCGGGAAGCAGGTAAAGATGGTAAAAATAGCACTGCGTACCGCACGGTGGAGTGTGTGCAGGTGGGTTAACTCGTGCGGCGGCGTTTGTTAATAATCACCCACTGCTGGTGCTGATTAGATTGCTTAAGAGTTGGTCTTAACTGCCTGGCGGTCATGACAAGCTCCTCTTTAAGCTGTGGTTTAGTTTTGCATTCATGTGTTTCTAGAGCAGTTATTTATGGGGGTGGGTGGGTCTTTCACAGAGGCTCAGGACAAATCCCCTGCATGAAAGTGTACTGTGTGCGTTCAAACAGTCACAGGTCAAGAGCCAGGCAGGAGGACAATGGACAGAAGAAGCAACAAACTAAAAATAAAAGAACGAATATGAAAAAGCCACCATCTTTTTCTTTTTGACATTTTCCGACTTTCATGCAAGCCAGGACAAAGTTGCTCGTAGCTACTTGTGGATTCAAATACTCTATCGAGTGCTTTGATGAGTTTTTGCAATTTGATTGTCGTCCTGTCAGCCTGTTTCTGTTTTTCTTTTCAATCTAGTGATGGAAAGTAAGAGGGAAATGATGGAGCAATCAATAACTGCTCCGGAAAAATGGCAGAAAGAAATGGCCCGTCACTAAGGACATTTGTGAAGCAGAGGAGTGACATCACCACAAAGGCGACACATTCTGCTGATGGTTTTGGTGAATAATGATTGAGGCGCGTTAAGAGAAAGGTAGCTGTGTCAGCATGCGTAGGCTGCAAAGGATAAAGCAAAGGTTTACTCCATGCTGAAAAGAGAAGAAAAGAAGCACAACGTTTCGGCTGTGGAGTCTTCTGTGCCATCTTCTTTAGCGATGGTGATGATGTTTACATTGGAAAAACTGAGACACGCATACTGGAGGGGCTTGAACCACCAACTTTTCAGCACCACAGAGTCTGACAGTCTTTTGTGCGCCCTACATTTGCAGGTTTATGGTCAAAGAAAACAATCACTTGCGCTTCTTGCAGCCGGCAATCTTTTTCCACTGACAACCAAGAAATGGATTTCATCTTTCACAAGCTGTATGGATTTCTTCAAAAACAAGTTATTCCAAAAAGGAAATGAATTCTTGCATTAAACTGAACCAAGCTGTACATGTTTGTCTGAAATGAGACATTCGGCACAACAAGACACGGAGAGAGGCACCGCTGGTATTCAGACCAGGGATCGCCTGCTTACTAGGCAGGCACTTTAAGCCACTAGGGAACAGCGCCAGCGGAGCACCGCGCTTTTACAGACACTTGGATTTGGGTTTTTTTCATTTATGTTTGTGGACCTTCACCATTTGAGGAAGTGAGTTAGATAAGAAAGTTACAGGTATGGTGAGCAATGACTAACAAAGGTACGTACTGCGTATTCCTTACAGAAGAGTAAGCAATTTGTTCTAAAAAACACCGGCTAAAGTCCAACATCGTTAGCAATCTTATTACTTAAATAGAATAAACATCAATAAACTGTAAGGTGCTGGTACATGCGAGTAGATTTGATCTTCTATTAAACAAAAATGCAATTACAGCTCTAAAAAGGTCAACCTAGACTTCTGTAACAGATCTGTTCAGGTCATCGCTGTTCCTCTGACCTTGTGAGTCTTTGGAATTTTAAAAGTGTATTTTGCTTGCCTTTCATGTGGTCTGTGTACAAGTCACTGTGGCGTATGCGGTCCTACACAGCCTTGCTATAGACGTGACGAGCCTCCGCTATGTTGCAATGGAGAACAGGTTCAGTACGGAGCTGCCGAGAAAATTCAGCTGGAAAGCTCGTTGCAGAAAAGCATCGTTATCTGCGTCCAGCTGCAAAGCGTCACTCGTGGGTGCTGAAGAATCGATTTCACAGGCTGCGGGTATAGGCGATTTAGAGTGTTAAAGGTCCCAGCGAAAACAAAACAGCGCTGGTCCTTTTTCATGCACGCACGAGAGCAAATGCAAAGGATTTGAACCTGCGCAGGGAGACCCAAACAGATTTCAAGTGTGTTGCCTTAACCACTCGGCCACGATTACAGTAAGTACGCCAGCTGTTGGCTTCTTGCTACAATCGAACAAGGAGTGCAAGGCGGCGGCGGCAACTTTTTTCAAGTTCGCTCTCCGTTTAAGAAACCTTTTACGCCATACGTGTAAGCAGACACACACCTCAGAGTACTTAAGGGTGGCTTCAAGTTGGAATGATAAAGTCTCCCCGTTCGGACATGAAAATAGAACTTTCTTAGACAGAAAGAAATCAACAACGGAGACATGTGGATGACGATTTCAGTCACTGCACTTTGAATAGCATTTTTACTCGAGTTACAGGAGATGCCCGAATGGCCCTTGACCTACGCTCTTACGAATGACTTGGAACATTCAAAGAGAACAGCCCTCAAGTCCTGCGGTTTATTATAATGCTGTTGCGTGTCGAGGCAGTATTTGACTCCGTCCTACCGTTGAGACAGGGGGCGTACTGTAAATGAACTGCACCTGACAGCTTTAGAAAAACACCTGGGCTCAGTACGGTGCTGAGAGCTCAGCATTGCTGTTGTTCTTATTAGCACGCACTGCATCGGCTATGACCCGAACTTTTCAATTATTCCGATCAGTAAGTCAACACGTAGTCCACATGAAAGGTAGAAATATTCTCTTGTCTGTCTCATGTTTTTATAGAACTGAATGTCCCTGACAATGTACTGTTAGTTTTAATTGAAGAACGGCATCTGTGTTCAAATATACCAGAAAAGTTTACGTAACTGCTCATGCAACACTCAGTTCTAATTAGTCAAGAAATAAAGTCGAACAACAGCTGCGAGATTGATTCTGAACGTATGAGATTGCAGCGCCTTTTACTTCCATTGACAAATGATAGATATTCGAAGAGAGATCCTTCAGACCAGCAAGCAAACCCACGGCTATTTCGGTTTTCTATCTAGGCAACGTTGGTGTCTGCAATAGCATACATGAAAGCGTGATGCAATTTCTGTGGCTACATTAGTTGCACGTCATGCACAGTAAGAGTGTTTCTAACACCAAATACAAAGTCAACAATTAGCGATCACGCCTTCTCCTCAGTTAACCCACTGAAACCCTTGCTGTTAACAGTTCTTTACTGCGTGCTTTACGAGCACCTACATATTGTGTCGGTTCTTTCAGCTTTATTCATTACGTTTTCAAAGGCATAAGTAGAGCACCAGAGGTGCGAACACAAAGTGTGTGGTTACTTGAAGAACTGATTTCCATGGCAGCGGGGACAATTGATTTAGCGTTTTTATAGCACGAGGAAAGGAGAAGCAGCACTACGCCTTTTCAGCGCAGGCACAAAGCGACGTGCGGCAGACGCCGTAGTCTGCAGGATTCGAATCTGCACGGGGAGTCCCCAATGCATTTCGAGTCCATCACCTTAACCACTCGGCTACGACTACAGCGAGCTCGCCGCTGCCGCATTCCTCCTATAATCTAACACGGAGTGCGAGGTGGCTGCGGAAACCTTTTTAAAGTCGCTCTCCGTTAAAAAAAAAATACCTTTCACAAGATTCGTGCCGGCAGACAGACACGCCTCAGAGGGTTTAAGGCTGGCTTCACGTTCAAATGATAAAGTCTCCCCGTCCGGATGTCAAAATGCAACTTTGGCAGACAGAAAAAACATCAACAAACCACAAATGTGGACAAGGATTTTACAAGCTGCACCACACTGCACTTTCAAAAGCATTTACATTCGTGTTAGCCGCAGGAATTGCCTTTGATTTGCGCGCTTACGAACGCCATGGAAAACGAAACAAAACTAAAGCCCTCAGCTCTTGCACTTGATTATAATGCCGTTACGTGTCGAAGCAGTAATTTACGTCATCCTACCACTGCAACACGGGGAATAGAGGGAAATGAGCACACGCTACGAATCGTCTCAATCACTCCCTTGAGTTGTAAGGCGCATTGAAGGGTGCACCCCCATCATTAATCGTTGCGCCTCTGTGAAAGGAAAGCTCTTGAACAGTCTTTGAAACAGCTCGGATGAAACACTTGATTGCTTCCATGTGCATCTGGAGCCCATTTCTTATTTTCACTTCACGCCGCCCAAAGCATTTCTAAAACAGGAGATTCGCGTTTGGGAATGCTCCCTGCCCTACAAATAAAACAGGTCTACGGGCTGAAACCTGCTCCACGGAAAACAGTTCTGTTGCGCTTTTGATCACATAACACCCAAAGGGGCTTCTTTGGAGCTGGATTCCAACCAGCATCCTAAAGTTTCTTGGCGGTACCATTTACAGTCCTCAATTCGGTCGACAAGGGACAGAAGGGGGCAGCTTTCCTCACACATAGAGTGCAATGTACTGTAGTGTTCCCGTTCATTGAATTTCTCAGTTCTGCATCAGACCTCTAACTCGTTTCCTTAGCTTGGATTTAAGCCACGAAGCAGGCTTCTAGTGTATAAATGTCTAGAGGAATCACAAACTATTTGAGAGGCCATCATCCCAGGGGGAACTGACAAAGTCTATCCCTAAACACCTAGCGCAGTCTCTCGAGAGACTGTCAAAAATCGCTTTCTCCTTTTCTCCGTGCAAGTAAGTGAAAACGCGGTCTCAACCCAGAGCCACTTGGCAGCAGCGGCACGTAAATACTGGTACTGCCACTGCTCGATACCGACGTTAGCCTACTATACCTTCTTCAGCCACCGCTAGAAAATGTATGGCTCTAGTACCAGAGCAAACAACAGGAGAGCCAACGTCGAACAGGCACACATATCAGACATGGAAAGCGACAAGAACGGGATTTGAACCCATGCGTGCAGAGCACAATAGATTAGCAGTCCATCACCTTGGCCACTCGGCCACCTCGTCGAAACTTGTTGGGTAATGTGCTCCTGTCTAGTAAACAGGAGATCCTGGGTCCGAATCCCAACAGTGCCTTCTTTGTTCTGTCTTCTCTAACAGAACTGGTCCTTACGGACAACCGCCTACGGCTAGACTTAATTAAATACAAGTATTCATTTCCTGTCTTTAACGCGACTTGTTTTTCTTAAAATGGATGCAACTTGCAAAACATGAAATACAAACCTGGCTAATCAGCGCTAGCGGCAGGCAAAAAAAAAGAAGTCAGCAATGTTTTTTTTTCTTTAACCTTAACCCTGCTAATGGAGAAGAGTTAAACGACCGAGTCCATGCAGCTTAAACGGTGCGCACGTCAGGTTCTTAGCTGAAAGGTTGGTAAATCACGCTCACCCCAGTCCTTAATCTTTTAAAGAGGATACAAAATTGAACCTAGTCGCCACATCACATACATCCTGTTCATTGATAAAAAGGTAACATCTATCCTCGCTCCAGAGTAAATCTTACGTTGAGGGCATAGTTTTTTTCACTTTACCGTGAGTCGGGCTCGGCTGCACAGAGGACAGAGCAGAGCAATGAGGTCACGGGGACAGGGGAGTCACACGCTGGCGGTTTGAATACGCGGAAGATCACTGAGGGATCCACAGTATGTGGACCCTCCGTGCGCCATCAGTCCACACACCGGACTCTGAATCCTGCCATCCGAGTTAAGATCTCGGCGGAACCTGAGGCGCAGTTCCTTCTTAAAACGTAATCTGGTGAGCATTTCTAGAATCGTACTTGTATAGATGCAGCCTTTAATGTGTTGCTAGGTTAAAATTGATGACTTCTTGTATTTCAGTAGGCAACTGCCCTCTTTATTTCGGATTGAATTTCTTTATTACAGGGGCGCTTTTATGAAGACAGAGTCATGTTCAGGTACTTTGGTTGATGGAGGAAGCTCATTTCGGACTCTGTGATCTGCTCACCTGGAAAGGTCTGCTGTACTACTACAAGAGAGAAGTAGAGTCTGGAAGAAGGGACAATTTTATGATGCTTTGGAAGATAATGTTTTTTTTTTCTTATACTGAAAATGAAAGGTAGGTGTTTCTATATGGACTCAGTCTTTGGAATTTGTATATATATATATTTCAGTGATCCCTCAGCCATTCCTTCTGTATTGTAATTCAATTTCTCTTTTAAAATTCCTTCCCCACTTCTAGGACCTGCAGTTGCTGAACTCCACAATGGCTTCTATTGGAAAGTCTGTGACTGAGACCAAGTAAGTGTTCACTTTTTTATGAAACCATTATTTATTTTGGAGCAATGAGCAATTCTTATATAAATGCAATAAAATCATTATGCTCAAACTATGAGAGAGAAAATTAAGGATAATTTAAGAAATCAGTCTTAGCTTGTTTCTATACACAGATGGTATTATTTATTTTCAAAGGAAACCCGCGAGGATTCCCCTGGTGTGCAAGATGTGCCTGAATACTTTTGATCAGCTTCCTGCTCACTTGAAGAGGGCATGTATGAAGCACGCCACGGCAGAAGAGATCAGGATGGCCTCTCAACAGGCGAGGGAGGACATGATGAATCACCTGAAGAACGGGGTCATCGTGGATTACCACAGAACAGAGATCGTGTCTGGTGAGGCAAACAGGATAGTGGTTGTAAGACTGCTAGAGTCCTTGGGCCTTTTTGTACACGGGAAGCCTGAAGACACATCGGCAAGGTGAGATATTTTTAATCTGTAAGGCTTCTGTAGTTTCTTTTTGAAATCATTGTTACAACATATTATGTAAAAGCATGTTGAAAAGAATCTACCTGCATTCCAGCGGCCCTGAGCAAGAGGCCGCTGTCCAGGAGGAAAAGATGCCAGAGGCTCCTCTAGAAACTGAAACAGAAGCGGATAAGGAAGGGAAAGATGTGAGCTCTGAAGAACTCTATCAGCAGTAAGACTTTTTATTTTTCAGATGTATCTTTTTTTACTAAAATTCTAATTTGTCTTATAGGTATAAAATGTTTAAGCCGGTGTTTTATATCCTTACAGGCCCTGAGTAGTTAAAAAGTATCAGCAGGCCGGAAGAGAGTGGCCCAAGCTGGACTCTATAGAAAGCACTCCCTGGGTGCTCCTCTCCTGATTGGATTCAAACAGTACCTTACCAAGGATCTGGGAGTGGCAAATTATTCTCAGGAGGTATTTATTTTTTAAAGGCATTAAAAATTAAGCAATGGTATATTCATTGTAAATGTTTTTATTTCTTAGCTTAAAATTCACACATGTGAAATGATGTCAGCCATAAACATCATGACTCTATATTTCCTACCTGAATCTATTCTACTTAAATTATTACATTATACACAATTTGAGTTCATTTTAAAAAGTAAAAGGTAATGAAAGGAATGCATTTTCATAAGAAAGATAATACCGATATGCATGTGATAATCTTCCTTATATCATGTAGTGCGTCATTTGGACACTTTGTGGGCTTGAAATACAAAGAAAATCATGTTCTATGGTACAAGATAAATACCAAACTTAAGCTTTTATTTTAATTAGATTTGTTTATAAAGCATAAGCAATCATTTATTACATCGCTTCTTGAATTAAATCTTTTGACAAGAGGTAAGACTTCTATTTTACATTTAAACCCATGTTTAGGTGTGTTTTTTAGATTTAACTGAACCAATTTCTGTGTGTGATAATGTCCTTGAATTCTGACAACATCACACTAAATTACATGATATAAAACAGCTAATGTTTCTAGAGATAAAGTTTCTGGGATGCTTCTAATTACTTTTTATTACCAGGGACAGTTTAATTCACCTTGTACAGTACTGAAAGACCAAGATGCTTTTTTTAAAAGTTATTTAACATTTTATAGAACTTTGTCTACTATGGCAACATGATGAGATTGGTGAAACTTGGAAAAATACTGCTTGGCCACTTATCTTAAGATAAAGATAGGATAAAGGTTTATCTTTTGCACCTACCTGACCCCCAGGGAAGGCCAATGCTTTCTAAGTTGATGGTTCCCTACAGTAGACTGTACCTTATCTTCAAAGGTAATGTATATTGACCCAAATCAGTTTTGGAATCCAATCTACTGACGAGATGGAGCACATCCTTTTTTCAGGATTTTAGCATCATACGTTTGGTATATTTAGTCCCTAATGCTGAAAGAAATGATCATAGAACATTTGGACACTTTGTGGGCTTGAAATACAAAGCAAATCATGTTCTATGGTACAAGATAAATACAAAACTTAAGCTTTTATTTTAATTAGATTTGTTTATAAAGCATAAGCAATCATTTATTACATTAATATATGTGAAAATAACATTTAAGCATCATACGTTTAGTATATTTAGTCCCTAATGTTGAAAGAAATGATCATAGAACATGACATCTAACCTTACCTGTGGCGTCTTTAATCCCTATTGCTCAATGCACGGTGAAAGCATTGCATACATGTGTCTGACAATGAGGAATGGGCCCCTGAGACAGTCATTTGCATGTTTCACAAACGATCGTATATTACTAGAGATTCTGTTTGGGATTTGAATGTGCATTCGGACAGCAATCCCTTTCAAGAAATGATATGTTCTGGATGAGGTCAAAGGTGATGGAACACTGTATTTAGGATGTGTTTGCAGTGATTGTGTGTCTCCTGCTTCAACGCAGTGATATATAGATGTGCTCCTGTAATTTATTGGTTCATGCCCAGGGCAGTAAGCAGTCTGAGGATTTATTTCCAGACGGCATAGAGCAGTGAAGCAGTGAAGTAGTGCAACACACTGGATCATTATATTATTAGAATCTATTCTACTTAAATTATTACATTATGCACAATTTGAGTTCATTTTAAAAAGTAAAAGGTAATGAAAGGAATGCATTTTCATAAGAAAGATAATACCGATATGCATGTGATAATCTTCCTTATATCATGTAGTGCGTCATTTGGACACTTTGTGGGCTTGAAATACAAAGAAAATCATGTTCTATGGTACAAGATAAATACCAAACTTAAGCTTTTATTTTAATTAGATTTGTTTATAAAGCATAAGCAATCATTTATTACATCGCTTCTTGAATTAAATCTTTTGACAAGAGGTAAGACTTCTATTTTACATTTAAACCCATGTTTAGGTGTGTTTTTTAGATTTAACTGAACCAATTTCTGTGTGTGATAATGTCCTTGAATTCTGACAACATCACACTAAATTACATGATATAAAACAGCTAATGTTTCTAGAGATAAAGTTTCTGGGATGCTTCTAATTACTTTTTATTACCAGGGACAGTTTAATTCACCTTGTACAGTACTGAAAGACCAAGATGCTTTTTTTAAAAGTTATTTAACATTTTATAGAACTTTGTCTACTATGGCAACATGATGAGCTTGGTGAAACTTGGAAAAATACTGCTTGGCCACTTATCTTAAGATAAAGATAGGATAAAGGTTTATCTTTTGCACCTACCTGACCCCCAGGGAAGGCCAATGCTTTCTAAGTTGATGGTTCCCTACAGTAGACTGTACCTTATCTTCAAAGGTAATGTATATTGACCCAAATCAGTTTTGGAATCCAATCTACTGACGAGATGGAGCACATCCTTTTTTCAGGATTTTAGCATCATACGTTTGGTATATTTAGTCCCTAATGCTGAAAGAAATGATCATAGAACATTTGGACACTTTGTGGGCTTGAAATACAAAGCAAATCATGTTCTATGGTACAAGATAAATACAAAACTTAAGCTTTTATTTTAATTAGATTTGTTTATAAAGCATAAGCAATCATTTATTACATTAATATATGTGAAAATAACATTTAAGCATCATACGTTTAGTATATTTAGTCCCTAATGCTGAAAGAAATGATCATAGAACATGACATCTAACCTTACCTGTGGCGTCTTTAATCCCTATTGCTCAATGCACGGTGAAAGCATTGCATACATGTGTCTGACAATGAGGAATGGGCCCCTGAGACAGTCATTTGCATGTTTCACAAACGATCGTATATTACTAGAGATTCTGTTTGGGATTTGAATGTGCATTCGGACAGCAATCCCTTTCAAGAAATGATATGTTCTGGATGAGGTCAAAGGTGATGGAACACTGTATTTAGGATGTGTTTGCAGTGATTGTGTGTCTCCTGCTTCAACGCAGTGATATATAGATGTGCTCCTGTAATTTATTGGTTCATGCCCAGGGCAGTAAGCAGTCTGAGGATTTATTTCCAGACGGCATAGAGCAGTGAAGCAGTGAAGTAGTGCAACACACTGGATCATTATATTATTAGAATCTATTCTACTTAAATTATTACATTATGCACAATTTGAGTTCATTTTAAAAAGTAAAAGGTAATGAAAGGAATGCATTTTCATAAGAAAGATAATACCGATATGCATGTGATAATCTTCCTTATATCATGTAGTGCGTCATTTGGACACTTTGTGGGCTTGAAATACAAAGAAAATCATGTTCTATGGTACAAGATAAATACAAAACTTAAGCTTTTATTTAAATTCGATTTGTTTATAAAGCATAAGCAATAATTGATTACATTAATATATGTGAAAATAACATTTTAGCATCATATTATTACATACAGGTCTCTAGCTTCAACACAGTGCTATATATATATATATGCTCAGTGATTTATTGGTTCATGCCCAGGGCAACAATCAGAATGAGGATTTATTTCCAGACGGGCTACAGGTAGTGTTGTGAAATACTTCAACACACTGGATCACAGATTTAGACCCCCTGCATTCTTACTCCTTAAAAACCAAAGAAATGAAGATATGTAGCAATCACATTGTAACAGGGGTGACAGTGACTTAATGCTTATACTAGTGGACTTCTGGTACCTTTAGGGTACGGTGTTCCCTGAAGGGCTCTCAAACCCCGCATTTCAAATGCCTAGCTGTATCGCTGATGTGTTGCACCTCAGAATCACTTTTAAACCTTACCTCTGGTATCTTTAATCCTTATTGCTCAACGCATGGTGAAAGTATTGCATAAATGTGTCTGAAAATGAGCAATGGGCACCTGAGAGACTCATTTGCCTGTTTCACAAATGATCATATTTGACTAGAGATTCTATTTGGGATTCAGTTGTGCATTCTGACAGCAATCCCTTTAAAAAAACGATACATTCCGGATGAGGTCAAAGGTGCAGGAACACTGTTACTTGTTCCTTTATAACCCGGTTATTGATGTCATTAACAACATTAATCCCAAACAGAGCTGTTGGACTCCCTCCTCTGGCCGTTTTCCACCAGTTGATTATTTCATCAACCAATGCACTAATCAAGCTCCCAAGGCACTCTCTATACCCAGTAAACATAGGTCTAACCTCACCCAAGGAGAAAATCAGGTGCTCCAGTCTCTCCGCAACAGGGATGATATCGTCATCAAACCAGCGGACAAAGGAGGTGCTGTTGTGGTGTGGGTAAGGATCTATATATCTTTGAAGCCTCTAGACAACTAACTGACACTTCTGCCTACCTCCCTCTCCAACAGGACCCTACCACTGACTACCAAAAGGAAGTGGTATCCACCATTTCCCTTCTTATCAGCAGTAACGAGCTCCCCCAGGAGGCGAACCGGCTCATCATGGAACATCCACAGGTATCTCAATTTTACCTCCTCCCCAAAATCCACAAACCTGACACCCCTGGACGCCCCATCGTATCAACATGTAACTGTCCAACTACTTACATCTCAGCCTTTCTCGACAGCCTCATGAGACCGCTGGTTGAAGATCTTCCCTCATACATCAAAGACACCAACCACGCGCTCCAACTTTTCAATGATTTCCAATTTCAGGGTACCGAATGCCACATTTTTACCATGGACATCACATCTCTGTACACCGTCATTCCCCATAATGACGGCCTTACAGCCCTCAACCACACGCTGGACAAACGCACAGTGCTTGATCCACCCACCCACACCCTGGTACGCCTTGCAGAATTGGTCCTCACACTGAACGCATTCTCTTTCAATAATCTTTTTTACCAACAGGTCAGTGGAGTGGCCATGGGCACCAGAATGGGACCCAGCTATGCCAACATTTTTGTCAGCTGGGTAGAAGAACGCTTCTTCGCTTCCTACACTGGCTATGTCCCTGACCTCTACAAGTGATATATTGATGACTGCGTCGGTGCCGCCACATGCTCCAGCGATCAGCTTGAGTTCTTCCTGCACCATTTCACCAACTTCCACCCGTCCCTCAAATATACGGTTAACATATCTTCCACCACTCTTCCGTTTCTAGACATCCACTTGTCTATCAACTACCCCCGACTGTCCACTTCAGTTTATTACAAACCCACGGATTCACACAGCTACCTCCTGTACAGCTCATTTCACCCCAACCATACTAAAAACTCTCTTCCTTTTTCACAGTTCCTTAGGTTACGACGACTATGCAGCGATGACATCGACTTCGAGAACCAAGCCCTCGAAATGTACTCAATTTTCATCAACAGAGGATACCCCAGCAGTGTGATTGACAGGGCCCTTGCCCGAGCCAAAAACACCCCCTGGACCATCAACCCGATCAGGAACTCCCGCCGTAACAACCGCATTCCTTTGGTGCTTCCTTACCACCCTAACACACTTCCTATCCCCAGGACCATTAACCACAACTTTTCCATCCTACAGGATGATCCCTCCATTGGGGCCCTCTTTTCTGATCGCCCTATCATCTCATATCACCGACCACCTAATCTGCGTAACCTCCTTGTTCACAGCTCCCTTGACCGCCCTCAACAACCATCCACACCAGGCACTTTCCCTTGCAACAGAGCTCGTTGTATCACCTGCAAGTACACAGCCACCACCACACTCATTCAAGGCCCCTCAGGACAATTCCGGATCACCCAGACAGCATCTTGTACTTCCAGCAACCTCATTTACTGTATCTCTTGCAGTAAATGTCCAGCCATCTACATTGGAGAAACAGGAAGGAGACTCGGAGACCACTTCAGAGAACACGTCAGGGCTGTGAAGATTAAAGATCTCTCCAAGCCCATTGTTTCTCATTTCACCTCTGACGGCCCCGACCACTCTAATCTCTCCGTCTGTGTTCTCAAAAACGGTTTTCGGAACTCATACATCAGAAAGACCACCGAAACTAAAATTATTCTGCAGCTAGGATCACACATTCTCCCTTCCCTTAATGACAGACTACTGTTCTTTTAAATTTTCTCCATTCATTGGAAGTTTCATTTCACACCTCTCTGCACCCATTCTGACTTCACACCTCTTGATTGGCCTCTCTTTCTGTCCCCTGCTCCCGTCTCTCACTCCTCCACCCTCCCAACCTTTGTTCTCCCGCTACTTTACCTCTGCCTACTGCCCTGTCTCTCTCACACCTGAAGAAGGCTCCATGGCCGAAACGTTGTGTTCTCTTTCTTCTTTTTTTCAGCATGGAATAAACCTATTACTTGTTCCTTTGCAGCCTACGCATGCTGACGCAGCTACCCACCTGAACTACACTGTATTTAGGATGTGTTTGCAGTTATTCTGTGTCTCTAGCTTCAACACAGTGATATATATATGCATGCTCACTGATTTTTTGGTACATGCCCAGGGCAATAATCATTATGAGGATTTATTTCCAGATGTGCTAGGGGTAGTGTTGTGAAATACTTCAACACACTGGATCGCAGGTTTAAACCCCCTCCACTCTTACTACTTAAAAACCAACAAATGCAGATATGTAGCAATCATATTGTAGCAGACACTCATTTGCCTGTTTCACAAATGATCATATTTTAATAGAGATTCTGTTTGGGATACGGATGTGCATTCTGACAGCAATCTCTTTCAAGAAATGATTTTACCTTTTCGCGGCTTTGCCCTCTTGCCTCTTTGGACAATATCTCCATCTTGTGGTCGTTGTTGGTAATGTCTTCTTATGCCCTTTTTTATTTCAATTCTCTATTGGTTGATTCTAGAATCTCTACAATGGAGTTGAAAACATCAGTTTTATAGCAGACAATATGACATTATTTATAGTCCAATAAGAAACTTATTACCCTGTTTTTAACATAATAACAAATTAAAATTGATTAAAACTAAGTTTGAAACACCAGGGAACATAAAAAATGATTTTTAGGAAAACCATGAGGTTCTCTGTGTCCGATGCCTGCAAGGGGAGAAAGATAGAATCCTTTGATTTTTCAAAATTTGAAAATAAACATCATATAACAACAGCTTTCATTCCTAGGAGTGAAAAATAACCATTTTTCAAGACATATTAGTTTCTAAAACACTACAATAAAGTTAAAAACATCTGTTTTATATTACATTATTTTTTGTGAAATTAGTCATTTTTTGCACTATTTGTAATATAATTTCTAATTAAAAGTGTTTAGAATTAAGTTTGGAACAACAAGGAATACAAAAAAAAAAGATTTTTAGGAAAACCATGAGGTCCTCTGTGCCCGATGCCTGCAAGGGGAGAAAGCTAGAATCCTACACAGGCTCCTGGAGCTCTGGCCTGGCTAAAGAGGCTGAATTTATCCCCTTCAAAGCTCCATGAAAAATGATCATTTAAAATTTGAAAAAAAAAAAAACCATCATATAACATCATACAGATGCAGCCATTCAAAATGCGCGATAAAAACCCACGGTACAGTAACCTACCCACAAGCCACTGCAGGGCACCGGAGGACACCGCGGTAAGTGCTTGGCTGGCCAAAATGACCGACAGGGGCACTCGTGGTGCATTGGTTGGTAGTGAAAAGATTTAATCATTTAATGTCTTTACTGTGCACATTTTAATCCGCTTAGTTTTGAATATTTATATGGATTTTACCACTAAAGGGAAATTTTAGTAGCTGAGCATAAAAAGAAGAGGAGCATAACGCATCTGAAGGTCATAAACAATATTAATTTAGGAACATAAACATTACTGTATGTACATAAACTGTACTGTGTATGGCTTGTCTTGGTAGTTTAAAGAAAAAATACACACCAGTCTTCTATTTCTCCCTAAACATTTTAAGCATGAAAGTTTTATGAAACGGTACCCAAATATGCGATTGCTGTATAGAATGAATTATTTAACACGAACATTAAGCTGTTTACATCTTCCGCCTGAGAACAGTCACCCGTTGCTACCCAACGCAGAAACACAGCCACTAACTAGCAAAGACATTAGCTAGCCAATATGATAAAGAAATAAATGATTATTTTGTTTATTTCTTTTGCACATTTATTTGAACATTTCCATCGATTGTACAAGCACTTGGAAACTGTCCAATCCCTAGTTCATCTGGCATTTTACCGGTCTGGCGCCGGTCTGTGTCTTCTAGCATATAATGCCAGCGAACTCTTGTTTTTTTATGTCCACATTCAAGGGTCCCTTTTTGAACCTGCGAGAAGCATTCTTTCAATGTAACAGATTTACTCCGGGGAAAGGCAGCATGACATTAAGAGTAGCTCAAGCTTTCAGCACCCATATCGGACTGCGTGTATGCAGACACCGCTCAGAATCCCCTGGAAGATTCTCCCTCAATTCCGTTGTGCAGTGCTTTACCTCTTTCAAAAGGCTTCACTTTCCTAGTCACATTCCAAGGCTCATCGAACCCGGGCTGTTTCCTCCAGCGGTATAGTATTGCAGTGAGACAGCACGATGCCTGCAAGACTATGTCACGCTAAACGCCACAGATTGTGTTTGTCCGTTCGTGTCAGTCCTCCTGCAGCCACGGGAAGTGGGACACAAACATGCTGCAATGCTTTCAAGACGTTAGGATTTGTTTGTGCAACATCCGAGAAGAGTACTTGTGGCTTGAATGTGAACTGTACGTGCCCGCCCCCTTTCCTCTGTAGTGCATGAGTTCCTCCCGGCACGCCCTTCGTCATTGTTCTGTCATCTTGTATTTAAAGGGTTGTATTTCTGCTGCTGAAAATAAGCAACGGTTTTCTCACAACGCCCTTTGTTCCCGACGGAGCCCTTGTCTGTCATGAAATTCTTCAAAACCTCAAGCTAGAAGAAGAAGACGACAAATATGAAGCGTTACAGCAACAACATGCCATGAGACGATTGATAACGATTTCCATAGGATCCCCGCGGTTGCCTGGCAACCATCAGCTTTGCGCATTGGCAGTATCGTAGCCTGTGAGGTTTAGCCGAGGCGCGATTATTGCTAGTTGAAAACTTTTCCCAATACCCCGCTTCCGCCGGTTTGCAATACAATCGGTGAAAGCAATTTTTGACAGTCTCGTCAGAGCGTGACATAGTCTTGCAGGCATCGTGCTGTCTAACTGCAATACTATACCGCTGGAGGAAACAGCCCGGGTTCAATGAGCCTTGGAATCTGACTAGGAAAGTGAAGCCTTTTGAAAGAGGTAATGTCGACGCTTTTTTAACAGAGCACCAAAAAAGCGTCTTTTTTGAAGGCCTGGGTACTGAGCATTGATGGTTCAGTGGTAGAATTCTCGCTTCCCACGTGGGAGGCTCTGGTTCGATTCCCAGCCAAAACAGTGGCTTTTGCAGCGAGCGGCTCCATCACTTGCATCCCCTTGCAACTCGCAACTGAAAACCCACTGAAGCTAAGCATTTGTTAGCCAGGTCAGTACCTGGATGAGGGTGAGCTACAGGGAAAAACAAAGTTTCCAGCTGGAAGCGGTGTTAATGGTTCCGGCGGGGGGGCGCTCACCCTGAGGTCTGTGCGGGTCCCAATGCCCCAGCATAGTGACGGAGACGCTGTGTTGTAAAAGGGCGCTGTCTCTTGGATGAGATGTAAAACCGAGGTCACAGCGCTCTGTGGTCATTAAAAATGACCACCAAAACCTTTGACAAATGCTCTTGGTAATTGATGGTCTTCAATAATGCTTCTCCTTTAGGTACATTTTAAATCAGCTGAAAAATGCTGTGAAATGGGGGGTCACTTCACGCCAGTGTAGGATTTGGGTTACAAGAACCATGAAACTGCACGAGAAAGCCCGTACACTGAATTACACGGCTTTCTATTCAAAGGAGGGCAAAAGAAATTCCCTGAGTTCGATTTTTTGCAGCACAGAGAGGATTGCTGTCGTGAGGCTGGTTAGCTCAGTTGGTTAGAGCGTGGTGCTAATAACGCCAAGGTTGTGGGTTCGATCTCCGTACAGGCCAGGTCCCTTTCTCCTCTCTTACAAAAGCTGTTAGGTTCCTTTCCGTGGTGAGATGGGTTGTCATGCAACCCTACCACATAGTGCCGACAGACAATTAAATGACAAAAATGAAGAGAGTTAAAGCAGCTGGAAAGGTTTTCTTACAACTTTTGAGCTGACACAGTTTTGGAAAATGTTTTTTTCACGCTGCACTGTACCACATAGGCAGCCAAGAGTCTACAAAACAAAACAGAATTGACAGTCATATAATGTCCATTTACCCCGGTTTTAAACACAGCATCATGTCTGCCATCATAAGAATATGAGTCCAATATTTTAGAATATAGTCAGAATGTCTTCTAACCTTACCTGTGGTGTCTTTAATCCCTATTGCTCAATGCATAGTGTACGTACTGCATACATGTGTCTTGAGAATGAGGAATGGGCCCCTGAGAGAAATTATACGTTCTGGATGAGGTCAAAGGTGCTGGAACACTGTATTTAGGATGTTTGCAGTGATTGTGTCTCCTGCTTCAACGCAGTGATATATAGATGTGCTCCTGTAATTTATTGGTACATGCCCAGGGCAGTAAGTAGTCTGAGGATTTATTTCCAGACGGCATAGAGCAGTGAAGCAGTGAAGTAGTGCAACACACTGGATCATTATATTATTAGAATCTATTCTACTTAAATTATTACATTAAACACAACTTGAGTTCATTTTAAAAATTAAAAGGTAATGAAAGGAATGCATATTCATGAGGAAGATAATACCGATATGCATGTGATAATCTTCCTTTTATCATGTAAATCATGTTCATCATTACATGATGGGAGCTAAAACAGAAGTTGAGAGAGAGCAAGGACGCCTACAGGAGGAAGGTATAGGACAAGCTGCAAAGGAAAAGCTACAACCCACGACAGCTACTCACCCACCCATCCCACACAGCTATCACTCTCCAACACCTCCGCCATTAACACCTCCAGCACTGAAAGTGCTATGTGCACCATCCACCAGGCCAGGCTGACCAGGCCAGTGCAATACACTGGATCTTTATATTATTAGAATCTATTCTACTTAAATTATTACATTATACACAATTTGAGTTCATTTTAAAAAGTAAAAGGTAATGAAAGGAATGCATTTTCATAAGAAAGATAATACCGATATGCATGTGATAATCTTCCTTATATTATGTAGTGCGTCATTTGGACACTTTGTGGGCTTGAAATACAAAGAAAATCATGTTCTATGGTACAAGATAAATACAAAACGTAAGCTTTTATTTTAATTAGATTTGTTTATAAAGCATAAGCAATCATTTATTACATTAATATATGTGAAAATAACATTTTAGCATCATATTATACATACAGGTCTCTAGCTTCAACACAGTGCTATATATATATATGCTCAGTGATTTATTGGTACATGCCCAGGGCAACAATCAGAATGAGGATTTATTTCCAGACGGGCTACAGGTAGTGTTGTGAAATACTTCAACACACTGGATCGCAGATTTAGACCCCCTGCACTCTTACTCCTTAAAAACCAAAGAAATGAAGATATGTAGCAATCACATTGTAACAGGGGTGACAGTGACTTAATGCTTATACTAGTGGACTTCTGGTACCTTTAAGGTACGGTGTTCCCTGAAAGGCTCTCAAACCCCGCATTTCAGATGCCTAGCTGATGTGTTACACCTCAGAATCACTTTTAAACCTTACCTCTGGTATCTTTAATCCCTATTGCTCAACGCGAAAACTTTACCTGTGGTGTCTTTAATCCCTATTGCTCAATGCATGGTGAAAGTATTGCATAAATGTGTCGGAAAATGAGCAATGGGCACCTGAGAGACTCATTTGCCTGTTTCACAAATGATCATATTTGACTAGAGATTCTGTTTGGGATTCAGTTGTGCATTCTGACAGCAATCCCTTTCAAAAAAGGATACATTCTGGATGAGGTCAAAGGTGCAGGAACACTGTATTTAGGATGTGTTTGCAGTTATTCTGTGTCTCTAGCTTCAACACAGTTATATATATATATATGCTCACTGATTTTATGGTACATGCCCAGGGCAATAATCATTATGAGGATTTATTTCCAGATGTGCTAGGGGTAGTGTTGTGAAATACTTCAACACACTGGATCGCAGGTTTAAACTCCCTGCACTCTTACTCCTTAAAAACCAACAAATGCAGATATGTAGCAATCATATTGTAGCAGAGTGCATCGTTTCCGGCATAGTATGGCAGGGTGTTTTCCGAGTTATTGCACGGATTGGGCACGCCCGCAAGCCAAGAGCCGCAAGCGATGAGCCCGGAGCTGAACGGGCCCCACTGGCTCGTTTGTAAGGCCAGGTGCATTGCCAACCACGATCGGCAGGGCAGAGGCCTTGAAAGCAGCCTGGGCTCCTGCAGCTGTGCAGCCACGCACTCTGGTTTCTCTTCATTTCGTACAAATCTTTCGCCTTTTGCTAAAGATTTCCGTAGAGAGGAGCATGAATGAGTTCCGTGCAATTTTTGTGCTTCCCTGCCTTCGGGTGGTTGCAGCTGGGCTGGTCAAAGAGAGAAAACAAAACCGCTCACAATCACTCTTGTTATGGCGATTGTGGTTGTCTGCTCTGCGAGTCCTCGGTCTCTGCCCGTCTGATTGCCGCTCTCTTCTTTGGGGGGCGGGAAGTGTCCGGCCGCAGGGGATCTTGGGACCTCGCTTTGCAAAGCGGCTTCCCAGAGTGCGTCGTTTCCGGCACAGTGTGGCCGGGTGTTTTCCGAGTTATCGCACGGATTGGGCACGCCCGCAAGCCGAGAGCCGCAGGCGATGAGCCCGGAGCTGAACGGACCCCACTGGCTCGTTTGTAAGGCCAGGTGCATTGCCAACCACGACCGGCAGGGCAGAGGCCTTGAAGGTGGCCTGGGCTCCTGAAGCTGTGCAGCCACGCACTCTGGTTTCTATTCATTTCATACAAATCTTTTGCCTTTTACTAAAGATTTCCGTGGAGAGGAGCATGAATGAGTTCCATGCAATTTTTCTGCTTCCCTGCTTTCGGGTGGGGCGCAGCTGGGCTGGTCAAAGAGAGAAAACAAAACCGCTCACAATCGCTCTTGTTATGGCGATTGTGGTTGTCTGCTCTGCGAGTCCTTGGTCTCCGCCTGTCTGATTGGCGCTCTTTTCTTTGGGGGGCGGGAAGTGTCTGCCCCCACTGCCCCTTTCAAGTTTGCTAAAGACCACGTGGATGTTCCAGAGCAACTCCTGGAACAATGTTCTGTGGACAGACGTGACAAAAGCTGAACTTGTTGGTAAATGTGCACAGCGTTATGTTTGGAGATAACAAAACACTGCATACCAACTCCAAAACCTCATCCCACCTGGGAAGCATGGCGGAGGCTGTACGGCTTGCAATCATCTAGGATCACGCAGGATCTCCTGTTTATTAGGCATAATAAACAGGGCCACTGAACTCCACACTGGCCACTGAACCACAGCAGTGGCTTGCTGGCTTGACATCTCCCAAGAAAAATGTTGAAATCGCATGTGGAACAGGAAAATGACCCTCGAGTACGAGGGAAAAAAAAGAAAAAGATCATCTGGAGCGTGCCAACCCATGTCCGGAGCGTGCCAACCCATGTCCGGACAGCCCAGTTTCCTCGACGAGGTGGCCGAGTGGTTAAGGCGATGGACTGCTAATCCATTGTGCTCTGCATGCGTGGGTTCGAATCCCATCCTCGTCGCTCCGGTACTAGAGCCGTACATTTTCTAGCGGTGGCTGAACATGGTATAGTAGGCTAACGTTGGCTCTGGGTTGAGACCGCGTTTTCACTTACTTGCAACGCAAACGGAGAAAGCGATTTTTGACAGTCTCTCAGAATCACAGTTTGTCATTCCTCTAGACGTTTATACAGTAGAAGCCTGCTTCGTGGCTTAAATCCAAGCTAAGGAAACGGGTTAGAGGTCTGATGCAGAACTGCAAATTCAATGAACGGGAACACTACAGTACATTGCACTGTATGTGTGAGGAAAGCTGCCCCCTTCTGTCCCTTGTAGACCGAACAGAGGACTGTAAAGGATACCGCCAAGGATGCTGGTTGAAATCCAGCTCCAAAGAAGCCCCTTTGGGTGTTATGTCATCAAAAAG
Source organism: Lepisosteus oculatus (assembly GCF_040954835.1). NCBI lineage: Eukaryota > Metazoa > Chordata > Actinopteri > Semionotiformes > Lepisosteidae > Lepisosteus > Lepisosteus oculatus. The sequence continues at coordinate 207,941 of NW_027168432.1, read as the reverse complement.
TAAGAACAGCGAATCTCCCTTTGATCAAAAGCGCAACAGAACTGTTTTCCGTGGAGCGGGTTTCAGACCCGTAGACCTGTTTTATTTGTAAGGCAGGGCGCATTCCCAAGCGCGAATCTCCTGTTTTAGAAATGCTTTAATGGGCGTGAAGTGAAAATAAGAAATGGGCTCCAGATGCACATGGAAGCAATCAAGTGTTTCATCCGAGCTGTTTCAAAGACTGCTCAAGAGCTTTCCTTTCACAGAGGCGCAACGATTAATGATGGGGGTGCACCCTTCAATGCGCCTTAGGACTCTAGGGAGTGATTGAGACGATTCGTAGCGTGTGCTCATTTCCCTCTATTCCCCGTGTTGCAGTGGTAGGATGACGTAAATTACTGCTTCGACACGTAATGGCATTATAATCAAGTGCAGGAGCTGAGGGCTTTAGTTTTGTTTCGTTTTCCATGGCGTTCGTAAGCGCGCAAATCAAAGGCAATTCCTGCGTCTAACAGGAATGATTGAGACGATTCGTAGCGTGTGCTCATTTCCCTCTATTCCCCGTGTTGCAGTGGTAGGATGACGTAAATTCCTGCTTCGACACGTAACGGCATTATAATCAAGTGCAGGAGCTGAGGGCTTTTGTTTTGTTTCGTTTTCCATGGCGTTTGTAAGCACGCAAATCAAAGGCAATTCCTGCGTCTAACAGGAATGTAAATGCTTTTGAAAGTGCAGTGTGGTGCAGCTTGTAAAATCCTTATCCACATTTGTGGTTTGTTGCTGTTTGTTCTGTCTGCCAAAGCTGCATTTTGACATCCGGACGGGGAGACTTTATCATTTGAACGTGAAGCCAGCCTTAAACCCTCTGAGGCGTGTCTATCTGCCGGCACGTATTTTGTCAAAGGTATTTATTTTTTTTAACGGAGAGCGACTTTGAAAAGGTTTCCGCAGCCACGTCGCACTCCGTGTTAGATTAAAGGAGGAATGCGGCGAGGGCAAACTCGCTGTAGTCGTGGCCGAGTGGTTAAGGTGATGGACTCGAAATCCATTGGGGACTCCCTGCGCAGGTTCGAATCCTGCCGACTACGGCGTCTGCCGCACGTCTCCTTGTGCCTGCGCGGCAAAGGCGAAGTGCTGTTTCTCCTTTCCTGGTACTATAAAAACGCTAAATCGCTTGGCCCCGCTGCCATGGAAATGAGTTCTTCAGATAACCACACATCTTGCGTTCGCACCTCTGGTGTTCTACTTATGCCTTTGAAAACCTAATGAATAAAACTGAAAGAACCGACACAATATGTAGGTGCTCGTAAAGCACGCATTAAAGAACTGTTAACAGCAAGGGTTTCAGTGGGTTAACTGAGGAGAAGGCGTGATCGCTAATTGTTTACTTTTTATTTGGTGTTAGAAACACTCTTACTGTGCATGACGTGCAACAAATGTAGCCACAGAAATTGCATCACGCTTTCATGTATGCTATTGCAGACACCAACGTTGCCTAGATAGAAAACCGAAATAGCCGTGGGTTCGCTTGCTGGTCTGAAGGATCTCTCTTCGAATCTCTATCATTTGTCAATTGAAGTAAAAGGTGCTGCAATCTGATACGTTCAGAATCAAACCCGCAGCTGTTGTTCGACTTTATTTCTTGACTAATTACAACCTTTTACTGTCAAGTTTATTGGTACAACTTGAGCTCTCAGCACCGTACTGAGCCCAGGTGTTTTTCTAAAGCTGTCAGGTGCAGTTCATTTACATGAAGGAAATCTCTTACTGGGTACGATTACAATGCAGTAAGTAGCACAGGCTACTTAGGGAGTAGGCTGATGTGTTTAAAAACAACCAGCGCCAGGCAGGAGTCAAACCTCCAAACTCCTAATCCATAGTCAGACACATTATCCATTGCACCACTGGCCCTGGTGTGACACTGCAGGACTGTAACCCAGTGAGCTTAGCACTGCAACTAGTAAAATATTACCCCCGGTCCATTCTTTTCCAAAAGTGAGAAACACCTGTTTTCTACATTTTGTCTGTTTTAAAACCATATCTCTTTAAACCAAACCAAGAGTTTGTCTTTTGCACTGATATTCTGATTCATTTCGATTTCAAAGAAAAAAAAAACATTACCTTCCAAAGCATCATAAAATTGTCCCTTCCTCCAGACTCTACTTCTCTCTTGTAGTAGTACAGCAGACCTTTCCAGGTGAGCAGATCACAGAGTCCGAAATGAGCTTCCTCCATCAAGCAAAGTACCTGAACATGACTCTGTCATCATAAAAGCGCCCCTGTAATAAAGAAATTCAATCCGAAATCAAGAGGGCAGTTGCCTACTGAAATACAAGAAGTCATAAATTTTAACCTAGCAACACATTAAAGGCTGCATCTATACAAGTACGATTCTAGAAATGCTCACCAGATTACGTTTTAAGAAAGAACTGCGCCTCAGGTTCCGCCGAGATCTTAACTCGGATGGCAGGATTCAGAGTCTGGAGTGTGGAATGATGGCGCACGGAGGGTCCACATACTGTGGATCCCTCAGTGATCTTCCGCGTGTTCAAACCGCCAGCGTGTGACTCCCCTATCCCCCTGACCTCATTGCTCTGCTCTCGCCTCTGTGCAGCTGAGCCCGACTCATGGTAAAGTGGAAAAAAATATGCCCTCAACGTGAGATTTACTCTGGAGTGAGGATAGTTGTTACCTTCTTATCGTTGAAACGGATGTATGTGATGTGGCGACTAGGTTCTTCTCCATTAGCAGGCTTAAGGTTAAAGAAAAAAACATTGCTGACTTCTTTTTTTTTTGCCAGCCGCGAGCGCTGATTAGCGAGGTTTGTATTTCATGTTTTGCAAGTTGCATCCATTTTAAGAAAAACAAGTCGTTCAAGACAGGAAATGAATACTTGCATTTAATTAAGTCTAGACGTATGCGGTTGTCCATAATGACCAGTTCTGTTCGAGAACACAGAACAAAAAAAGGCACCGCTGGGATTCGGACCCAGGATTTTTTGTTTACTAGACAGGCGCTTTAACCAACTAAGCCACGGCGCCCCGGGAGTGCTGTCCTTTTGCAGCCACTTGGACACACCACTCAGACACATCTGCATTCGGTGTGTGCTCCGCCTGCTCGCTGAGCAAGTTGCCACCTTTACATACAATAGCAACATCGACACCAAGAGAAAGGATGACAAATGGCTTTTATCTGGAACTTTTCATGTCCAAGGAGCTCAATGTGCTTTCTGTGTACAACAGGGCCACTGAACTCCACACTGGCCACTGAACCACAGCAGTGGCTTGCTGGCTTGACATCTCCCAAGGAAAATGTTGAAATCGCATGTGGAACAGGAAAATGACCCTCGAGTATGAGGGGAAAAAAAGAAAAAGATCAACTGGAGTGCGCCAACCCATGTCAGGACAGCCCAGTTTCCTAGACGAGGTGGCCGAGTGGTTACTGTATGCTGAGTCTAAAGACAGTTTCACCCATTTTCTGATTGCTCGGTTCTGTACCAGTGCAGACATGTCAAACAGTGAATGGCTGTACCTCTATTGTATCCGTGCTCAATGAATGAAATCGGTAACAAATGAATATATGTCTAGTTATACGAAAAACGAGTGGTTTATCGACTCATCTTCATTTGCAGATTTAGAGGCAGCTTCGATATTCGTTTTACAGACGGGTTTTTTTTTTGAATATGGGTCACACACATGCCACAGCAACAAAACATCTCTAGAGATGAGGCTATAGATCACCTTTCCATCCTGCAGGTTTTCCTCCCAAAGCCTACGGCACCAACGGCGACCCCTGCTGGCCGGGAGAGCAAAAGCTTACAGCACCTGGTATTCCCAGGCAGTCTCCCATCCAAGTACTAACCAGGCCCGACGCTGCTTAGCTTCCGAGATCAGACGAGATTGGGCGTGTTCAGGGTGGTGTGGCCGTAAGCGAAAGCCCCAGCGCCTGACTCGCTACTTGAAGCTGTGTGTGGCGGGGGTTCCGTGCCCCCCGAGCGGGACTGAAGGATCGTTCGTGTGCAACTCTTTGGAAAGGAGCTGCTTTCCAAATCGCATTGCGTGCCTGGATGTTGGCGAATGCGCTCCCTTGTGTTGGCTCGTCCCGCACTGGAGGAGGACAAACAATCTGCACGGAGGAGCACCAGGCAAGTCTTCACCAGACAAAAACCTCCAGTGCACAGCACTCTGGAAACATTTCGGGGCTTTCGCGTGTTTATTTCAGCACGTAAAGCGCACCGGTCCAACACGTCGGCCGGGCGCGCGGCGCCTCCGCCCTCTTGTGGCCTTGCGGCGTCAGAGCAAGAGGCTCCTTCTCGCTGCCCTTCCGCTGTGTTGCAGGGCCCCGAGAGGGAACCCGGAGCGCGCACTTTGTGGGGGGCGGGGGACCGCGTTCGCGCTCTGCCCCCGGTCTCTTGCGCGAGTACTAAATCTCACGGACAGGGGGGCCTCGTCATTGATTGTTACAGGTGAGACGGGGATTAGGAGGAGACCCCGACTGATGGGTAAAGGGGAGCACTAACACCAGAGGGACACCCCCGGCGTCTCTTTTTGAGAGACGCCCTGGGGTTTCCTAATGGCCAAGGAGGGTCGGGACCTCGGTTTGACCTCCATCAGGAGGCTGGGGCGTAAGAGAGCCACACAGCCCGCAGGGTGAGCGCTCCCTACTGGTCCCAGTCACACCTCTTGCAGGAGCAGCAGCAACCGGAGCTTTTCCGGGGTGGAATCTCCCATCCGGGTGCCGGCCAGGCTCACACCTGCTGGGCTGCCCCGGGGGTGAGCCCAGTCGAGAGTCGCAGGGCCAGATCTAGTCACCGGGGAGAAACGATACAAGTGAAGGATTGCTCGGCTCTCGGCACTTGAAAAGACCGACAAATGTCTCGTTCCCGCCGGAGCTGAATGTACCCGCATGTGTGGTGTCGTCTTCTTCCCCCGCCCCGCTGTGTTTGCTGTATTGTCTCTGAAGCCGGCCCCCCCGAGACGAGACGGGCTGTTCCTGTGCCCCAATTAACACTTTACAGGTGCCATTCCCCGGCATTGTGGCCATTGTCGGTGCTCACACGCGATAAGATAAGGCGGAGGAGAGTGGGGCATGCCCAGCGGCAGACATTCAAGGAGGGGGCAGTGCGAGGTGAGGTGAGGTGCGACACGCCGGAGCCCCGACGCAGCTAATGCGGAGCACTTGTTGGACTGGCATCGAAAGGACGTGTGCGCACGGAGCGAGCCTTCCCTGCGGCGGAGCGCGGGAACTTTCTCCCCCCCTCCCGCTGCAGGAGTTGTGTGCACTGCAGCGGTGCCGAGAGAAAAGCACAGAAGGCAGCAGGCTCTGGAGAGCAGGTAAGAGACGGAGCCTTGTGGGCAGGCGAGCAGGCCCGTTTTTTGGAAATTGCTGAAAAGGTTTGTTCGGTGTGTGGCAGGCGCACGTCGCGAGCTTGCGTGGCGATCTGCCGGTCTGGAGTTATGCAAATGAGGCCGAATTGCATCCCGGGACATGCTGCGAATGCGCAACGGCGACTGCAGATGTGTAGGAAACGGCGCGCTCGTTTTCTCGTTTTGCCCACACTTTTGAGTGTTAGTGTGGCGTGTGAGTGTGTGAAAGAGTGGGCCCAGCAGGAGGCGGTGGCGTGCGGGGCGAGGAGGTGGCCTAGGCTGCGCGATTTGTGCTGTGGGTGCGGGCCGCTTGCAGGGGCCTGTTTAACTCATACTTACCTGGCAGGGGAGATACCTTGATCAAGAAGGAGGTTCACCCAGGGCGAGGCTCGGCCATTGCACTCCGGCTGTGCTGACCCCTGCAAATTCCCAAAATGTGGGAATCTCGACTGCATAATTTCTGGTAGTGGGGGACTGCGTTCGCGCTCTCCCCTGATGTGCTTGGTCCAAAATCAGATACGGGAGGGTTAGGACACCACGAGCTGCGTGGCTGTGGAAGGATCCCGGTTCGACAGGAGTGGACGCCGCTGCTGGTTCTCGCTGGCTTTTAGTTAGGGGTCCGGAGAAGCATCTCAAGCTAGTTCCACTACTCCTTCCGGACGTTCATTCCCTTTTCAAAGTCAGTCGTTTTGCTGTAGTCTGCGTTCTTTAGGCTGATTATCGAGGTTAGCCTTTATTTGGTCATGGGGGGCCTCGGTACTGTATGCTGAGTCTAAAGACAGTTTCACCCGTTTTCTGATTGCTCGGTTCTGTACCAGTGCAGACATGTCAAACAGTGAATGGCTGTACCTCTATTGTATCCGTGCTCAATGAATGAAATCGGTAACAAATGAATATATGTCTAGTTATACGAAAAACGAGTGGTTTATCGACTCATCTTCATTTGCAGATTTAGAGGCAGCTTCGATATTCGTTTTACAGACGGGTTTTTTTTTTGAATATGGGTCACACACATGCCACAGCAACAAAACATCTCTAGAGATGAGGCTATAGATCACCTTTCCATCCTGCAGGTTTTCCTCCCAAAGCCTACGGCACCAACGGCGACCCCTGCTGGCCGGGAGAGCAAAAGCTTACAGCACCTGGTATTCCCAGGCAGTCTCCCATCCAAGTACTAACCAGGCCCGACGCTGCTTAGCTTCCGAGATCAGATGAGATTGGGCGTTTTCAGGGTGGTGTGGCCGTAAGCGAAAGCCCCAGCGCCTGACTCGCTACTTGAAGCTGTGTGTGGCGGGGGTTCCGTGCCCCCCGAGCGGGACTGAAGGATCGTTCGTGTGCAACTCTTTGGAAAGGAGCTGCTTTCCAAATCGCATTGCGTGCCTGGATGTTGGCGAATGCGCTCCCTTGTGTTGGCTCGTCCCACACTGGAGGAGCACCAACAATCTGCACAGAGGAGCACCAGCCAAGTCTTCAGTGCACAGCACTCTGGAAACATTTCGGGGCTGTCGCGTGTTTATTTCAGCACGTAAAGCGCACCGGTCCAACACGTCGGCCGGGCGCGCGGCGCCTCCGCCCTGTTGCTGCCCCTGCAGCTGCTTCACTTTTCCCTTTAGTTGCCATCGATTTTTTTGTAGTGCTATACATATACGATTGAGGTATCTTAGAGTTCTCCTTCGAAGACCCAGCACTCTCTTTTCTTTTCCCAGTGTTACTCATATCGGACTTTTTAAACCTAAAAAAAAATCGTTTTTTTTTCTTTCAATTAAAACTGAAGTTTAAACAACTAGTGTTAAGTCCTTATTTTTCTGTAGTCAAAAAAAGCAAAAATTAACATTCAGGTCATGAAAAACTCAAAAAAACTCCCCAACCACTAAACTTTACCTCCCACCTGAGCGCCATCTTGAACGCCCCTACCACCAGAGAATGCTCACGATTTCGGAAGCTGTCTCCGGGACGTGCTGATTCCACACATCCTGAATAAATCATGATATTGTTAGTTGCTGTAGCTAGACGTTCAAATGAGTTTCATGGCCAGATGGACTGTTTCCTCCAGCGGTATAATATTGCAGTGAGACAGCACGATGCCTGCAAGACTATGTCACGCTAAACGCCACAGATTGTGTTTGTCCGTTCGTGTCAGTCGTCCCGCAGCCACGGGAAATGGGACACAAACATGCTGCAATGCTTTCAAGACGTTAGGATTTGTTTGTGCAACATCCAAGAAGAGTACTTGTGGCTTGAATGTGAACTGTACGTGCCCGCCCCCTTTCCTCTGTAGTGCATGAGTTCCTCCCGGCATGCCCTTCGTCATTGTTCTGTCATCTTGTATTTAAAGGGTTGTATTTCTGCTGCTGAAAATAAGCAACGGTTTTCTCACAACGCCCTTTGTTCCCAACGGAGCCCTTGTCTGTCATGAAATTCTTCAAAACCTCAAGCTAGAAGAAGAAGAAGACGACAAATATGAAGCGTTATAGCAACGACATGCCATGAGACGATCGATAACGATTTCCATAGGATCCCCGCGGTTGCCTGGCAACCGTCAGCTTTGCGCAGTGGCAGTATCGTAGCCTGTGAGGTTTAGCCGAGGCTCGATTATTGCTAGTTGAAAACTTTTCCCAATACCCCGCTTCCGCCGGTTTGCAATACAATCGGCGAAAGCAATTTTTGACAGTCTTGTCAGAGACTGAGCAAGGTGTTTAAAGACAGATTTGGTCACGGTGATATCATGGTAGAAAGAAACGAGCTTGTTACGTGTCAACAGGAACGCTCTTTAGCTCTTTCAGCTTTATGCAGAGAACAGCGTCTGTCGAGATTACTTTTGTGTCAGCGCGAAACGCCGTGTGCTGTCAGTATGATTTCATATTGCTCATAGCGGCGCCTGGCTTTTGTCTGTCAAACGTTAGGTTGCGCTTCTTCATGCTGCATCGTCGGCATGAGTGGAGCATTTTAAACGTCTGTACTTACTGCGCCCCATAAGAAATCGTTTGTCCCCATTCAAAAGAGATTGTGCGATGTCCTGCAGCGTTCGCAAAGCAAACCTTTGACAGTTTGAAAAGAGGAATTTATTCTGCTTCCTGTGCGTGCAGTAGTTACAAAGTTGAACGTCTTTACACGATCTGCTGCAGTTTTCAGTGGGTGGGCTTTGTCAAATGGCTTGGAAAAACGCACTGTGTTTCGGCTCGGGAAACATCGTGAGCAGTGTCCTGCATGTTTTCTGTGTATAGCTGTCTTTTAACGCATACAGAATTCATTCGAAATCATTGATTTCTCCAATTAACAAGGGTCCCTTTTTGAACCTGCCAGAAGCATTCTTTCAATGTAACAGATTTACTCCGGGGAAGGGCAGCATGACATTGAGAGTAGCTCAAGCTTTCAGCACCTTTATCTGACTGCATGTATGCAGACGCTGCTCAGAATCCCCTGTAAGATTCTCCTTCAATTCCGTTTTGCAGTGCTTTAGCTCTTTCAAAAGGCTTCGCTTTGCTAGTCACAATCCAAGGCTCATGACAGCATTTGAAAACATTCGCAACTGCGTTGGTCGGGAATCGAACCTGGGTTAACTGCTTTGAAGGCAGCTATGCGCAACACTGGCTCGCTCCAGAATAAATCTCACGTCGAGGGCATATTTTTTTCCATTTTACCGTGAGTCGGGCTCAGCTGCACAGAGGAGAGAGCAGAGCAATGAGGTCACGGGGACAGGGGAGTCACACGCTGGCGGTTTGAATACGCGGAAGATCACTGAGGGATCCACAGTATATGGACCCTCCGTGCGCCATCAGTCCGCACTCCGGACTCTGAATCCTGCCATCCGAGTTAAGATCTCGGCGGAACCTGAGGCGCAGTTCCTTCTTAAAACGTAATCTGGTGAGCATTTCTAGAATCGTATTTGTATAGATGCAGCCTTTAATGTGTTGCTAGGTTAAAATTGATGACTTCTTGTATTTCAGTAGGCAACTGCCCTCTTGATTTCGGATTTAATTTCTTTATTACAGGGGCGCTTTTATGAAGACAGAGTCATGTTCAGGTACTTTGCTTGATGGAGGAAGCTCATTTCAGACTCTGTGATCTGCTCACCTGGAAAGGTCTGCTATACTACTACAAGAGAGAAGTAGAGTCTGGAAGAAGGGACAATTTTATGATGCTTTGGAAGATAATGTTTTTTTTTCTTATACTGAAAATGAAAGGTAGTTGTTTCTATATGGACTCAGTCTTTGGAATTTGTATATTTATATATTTCAGTGAACCCTCAGCCATTCCTTCTGTATTGTAATTCAATTTCTCTTTTAAAATTCCTTCCCCACTTCTAGGACCTGCAGTTGCTGAACTCCACAATGGCTTCTATTGGAAAGTCTGTGACTGAGCCCAAGTAAGTGTTCATTTTTTTATGAAACCATTATTTATTTAGGAGCAATGAGCAATTCTTATATAAATGCAATAAAATCATTATGCTCAAACTATGAGAGAGAAAATTAAGGATAATTTAAGAAATCAGTCTTAGCTTGTTTCTATACACAGATGGTATTATTTATTTTCAAAGGAAACCCGCGCGGATTCCCCTGGTGTGCAAGATGTACCTGAATACTCTTGATCAGCTTCCTGCTCACTTGAAGAGGGCGTGTATGAAGCACGCCACGGCAGAAAAGATCAGGATGGCCTCTCAACAGGCGAGGGAGGACATGATGAATCACCTGAAGAAGGGGGTCATCGTGGATTACCACAGAATAGAGATCGTGTCTGGTGAGGCAAACAGGATAGTGGTTGTAAGACTGCTAGAGTCCTTGGGCCTTTTTGTACATGGGAAGCCTGAAGACACATTGGCAAGGTGAGATATTTTTAATCTGTAAGGCTTCTGTAGTTTCTTTTTGAAATCATTGTTACAACATATTATGTAAAAGCATGTTGAAAAGAATCTACCTGCATTCCAGCGGCCCTGAGCAAGAGGCCGCTGTCCAGGAGGATTAGATGCCAGAGGCTGCTCTAGAAACTGAAACAGAAGCGGATAAGGAAGGGGAAGATGTGAGCTCTGAAGAACTCTATCAGCAGTAAGACTTTTTTATTTTTCAGATGTATCTATTTTTTACTAAAATTCTAATTTGTCTTATAGGTATAAAATGTTTAAACCGGTGTTTTATATCCTTACAGGCCCTGAGTAGTTAAAAAGTATCAGCAGGCCGGAAGAGAGTGGCCCAAGCTGGACTCTATAGAAAGCACTCCCTGGATGCTCCTCTCCTGATTGGATTCAAACAGTACCTTACCAAGGATCTGGGAGTGGCAAATTATTCTCAGGAGGCATTTATTTTTTAAAGGCATTTAAAATTAAGCAATGGTATCTTCATTGTAAATGTTTTTATTTCTTAGCTTAAAATTCACCCATGTGAAATGATGTCAGCCATATACATCATGACTCTATATTTCCTACCTGAATCTATTCTACTTAAATTATTACATTATACACAATTTGAGTTCATTTTAAAAAGTAAAAGGTAATGAAAGGAATGCATTTTCATAAGAAAGATAATACCGATATGCATGTGATAATCTTCCTTATATCATGTAGTGCATCATTTGGACACTTTGTGGGCTTCAAATACAAAGAAAATCATGTTCTATGGTACAAGATAAATACAAAACTTAAGCTTTTATTTTAATTAGATTTCTTTATAAAGCATAAGCAATCATTTATTACATCGCTTCTTGAATTAAATCTTTTGACAAGAGGTAAGACTTCTGTTACATTTAAACCCATGTTTAGCTGTGTTTTTTAGATTTAACTGAACCAATTTCTGTGTGTGATAATGTCCTTGAATTCTGACAACATCACACTAAATTACATGATATAAAACAGCTAATGTTTCTAGAGATAAAGTTTCTGAGATGCTTCTAATTACTTTTTATTACCAGGGACAGTTTAATTCACCTTGTACAGTACTGTAAGACCAAGATGCTTTTTTTAAAAGTTATTTAACATTTTATAGAACTTTGTCTACTATGGCAACATGATGTGCTTGGTGAAACTTGGAAAAATACTGCTTGGCCACTTATCTTAAGATAAAGATAGGATAAAGGTTTATCTTTTGCACCTACCTGACCCCCAGGGAAGGCCAATGCTTTCTAAGTTGATGGTTCCCTACAGTAGACTGTACTTTAATTTCAAAGGTAATGTATATTGACCCAAATCAGTTTTGGAATCCAATCTACTGACGAGATGGAGCACATCCTTTTTTCAGGATTTTAGCATCATACGTTTGGTATATTTAGTCCCTAATGCTGAAAGAAATGATCATAGAACATTTGGACACTTTGTGGGCTTGAAATACAAAGCAAATCATGTACTATGGTACAAGATAAATACAAAACTTAAGCTTTTATTTTAATTAGATTTGTTTATAAAGCATAAGCAATCATTTATTACATTAATATATGTGAAAATAACATTTTAGCATCATACGTTTAGTATATTTAGTCCCTAATGCTGAAAGAAATGATCATAGAACATGACATCTAACCTTACCTGCGGTGTTTTTAATCCCTATTGCTCAATGCACGGTGAAAGCATTCCATACATGTGTCTGACAATGAGGAATGGGCCCCTGAGACAGTCATTTGCCTGTTTCACAAATGATCGTATTTTACTAGAGATTCTGCTTGGGATTCAGATGTGCATTCGGACAGCAATCCCTTTCAAGAAATGATATGTTCTGGATGAGGTCAAAGGTGCTGGAACACTGTATCTAGGATGTGTTTGCAGAGACTGTGTGTCTCCTGCTTCAACGCAGTGATAAACAGATGTGCTCCTTTAATTTATTGGTACATGCCCAGGGCAGTAAGCAGTCTGAGGATTTATTTCCAGATGGCATAGAGCAGTGAAGCAGTGAAGTAGTGCAAAACACTGGATCATTATATTATTAGAATCTATTCTACTTAAATTATTACATTATACTCAATTTGAGTTCATTTTAAAAAGTAAAAGGTAATGAAAGGAATGCATTTTCATAAGAAAGATAATACCGATATGCATGTGATAATCTTCCTTATATCATGTAGTGCGTCATTTGGACACTTTGTGGGCTTGAAATACAAAGAAAATCATGTTCTATGGTACAAGATAAATACAAAACTTAAGCTTTTATTTTAATTAGATTTGTTTCTAAAGCATAAGCAATCATTTATTACATTAATATATGTGAAAATAACATTTTAGCATCATATGTTTAGTATATTTAGTCCCTAATGCCGAAAGAAATGATCATTTGTTTAACATGCACGGGTCTGTCTCAAAGGATGCAGTACTCCTGAAGGGTCTCAAACCCTACATTTCGGATGCCTAGCTGTATCCCTCACATGTGGCACCTCAGAATGACTTCTAACCTTACCTGTGGTGTATTCAGTCCCTATTGCTCAATGCACAGTGTACATACTGCATACATGTGTCTTGAGAATGAGGAATGGGCCCCTGAGACAGTCATTTGCCTGTTTCACAAACAGGGACCTGGACCTAGCCCGTACAGGGCTCAAACCCGCGACCTTGGCGTTATTAGCACCACGCTCTAACCAACTGAGCTAACCAGCCTCACGACAGTGCTCCTCTCTGTGCTGCAAAAAATCAAACTCAGGGAATTTCTTTTGTCCTCCTTTGAATAGAAAGCCGTGTAATCAGTGTACGGGCTTTCTCGTGCAGTTTCATGGTTCTTGTAACCCAAATCCTACACTGGCCTGAAGTGCCCCCCCATTTCACAGCATTTTTCAGCTGATTTAAAATGTACCTAAAGGAGAAGCATTATTGAAGACCATCAATTACCAAGAGCTTTTGTCAAAGGTTTTGGTGGTCATTTTGAATGACCACAGAGCGCTGTGACCTCGGTTTTACATCTCATCCAAAAGACAGCGCCCTTTTACAACACAGCATCTCCGTCACTATACTGGGGCATTGGGACCCGCACAGACCTCAGGGTGAGCGCCCCCCCGCCGGCACCATTAACACCGCTTCCAGCTGGAAGCTTTGTTTTTCCCTGTAGCTCATCCTCATCCAGGTACTGACCTGGCTCACACCTGCTTAGCTTCAGTGGGTTTTCAGTTGCGAGTTGCAAGGGGATGCAAGTGATGGAGCCGCTCGCTGCAAAAGCCACTGCATTGGCCGGGAATCGAACCCAAGCCTCCCGCGTGGCAGGCGAGAATTCTACCACTGAACCACCAATGCTCAGTGCCTGGGCCTTTAAAAAAGACGCTTTTTTGGTGCTCTGTGCAAAACGCGTCGACATCTGCTTCCAGCTGCAAAATGCCATTTGCGGACGCTGAAGAACTTATTTCTAAGGCAGCGGGTACAAGCGATTGGGCGTTTTAAAACCACCAGGAACAGCAAAGAGGCGCGCTTCTTTGCTTGTGCCGAAACACACCGACTGAAAGCGGACAACGTAGCCGGCAGGATTGGAACCTCTGCGGGGAGACCCCAATGGATTTCTAGTCCATTGCCTTAACCACTCAGCCACGACTACAGCAAGCCCCACTGCCGCTGCGTTCTTGCTACAATCTTACCTGGATCGCGAGGCGCCGGCGGAAGCCTATTTCAAAGTCGTTCTCCGTTTCAAAAAAACATTTCCAAAATACAAGCCTTGCAGACAGACACGCCTCAGAGGACTTAAGGGTGGCTTCATGTCGGAATGATAAAGTCTCCCCGTCCGGACATGAAAATGCCACTTTGTTACACACAAAAAAAGAATCAACAACAGAGAAATGCCCACAAGCATTTGAAAAGCCGCACCACGTCGCACTTGAAATAGCTCTTACATTAGTGGTAGACACAGGAATCGCCTTTTTATTTACGCTCTTACCAACGCGATGGAAAGCAAAACAAAGCAAAGCAGAGCAAAACAAAACGAACAAACGAAAACCCTCACGTCCTGCACTTGCATATAACCCCGTTACGTGCCCAAGCGGTATTGTACGTCATCCTAGCACTGCACCCCGGGTCGTACGGTATATGGGAACGAGCACACGCCACGAATCGTCTCGAATCACTCCCTACAGCTGTAAGGCGCCTTGAAGCGTGCACCCCCAACATTCTTCTTTGCGCATCTGTGAAAGGTAAACTCTTGAGCAAACTCTGAACCAGCTCTAAGGAAACTAATCCGATTAGACGTTACTTTGACTCATCTTCTTACGCTCAGTGCCGGATTGCTCAAACTCCAGCTAGGGTTAGGGTTAGCATTCCCACGCTACTTAGACACTTTGTTTACGCTCAGTGCTGGATTTTGGGAACTTCAGGACGAGTGGGAATTTTCTCCTATCTGTCCATTCTGTTTTGTTTTGGAGACTCTTGGCTGCCTATGTTGTTCAGTGCACCGTGAAGGAAACATTTTCCAAAACTGTGTCAGCTCAAAAGTTGTAAGAAAACCTCTCCAGGTGCTTTAACTCTCTTCATTTTTGTCATTTAATGTGACACTCGATGTATAACTGGAGCCTCACATATGCAAATGGTGAGGCTCCAGTTCGACACCCAGTTCCACACCACTTTACAGTATATGACAAAAGCATGGCAGACTGTGCCGGACCAGCTGGTAACTTCCGCTTATTTTGACCATATTAAACATTGGAAATCTTCCCACTTGCATTTGTGACACTTGATTTTGGCTCCACCTAAGACACTCTTAAATCTTCAAACACTTTTCTCTTCTCCCGCAACACACTTGTCTGTCGGCACTATGTGGCAGCGTTGCATGACAACCCATCTCACCACGGAAAGGAACCTAACAGCTTTGGTAAGAGAGTAGAATTACCTGAAGAACTGCTTTCCATGGAAGCAGGACCAAGCGATGTAGCATTTTTATAGTACCAGGAAAGGAGAAGCGGCACTTCGCCTTTGCCGCACAGGCACAAGGTGACGTGCGGCAGACGCCGTAGTCGGCAGGATTCGAACCTGAGCGGGGAGTCCCCAATGGATTTCAAATCCATCGCCTTAACTACTCGGCCACGACTACAGCGAGCTCGCCGCCGCCGCATTCCTCCTATAATCTAACACGGAGTGCGAGGTGGCTGCGGAAACCTTTTTAAAGTCGCTCTCTGTTAAAAAAAAAACCTTTCACAAGATACATGCCGGCAGACAGACACGCCTCAGAGGGTTTAAGGCTGGCTTCACGTTCAAATGATAAAGTCTCCCCGTCCGGATGTCAAAATGCAACTTTGGCAGACAGAAAAAACATCAACAAACCACAAATGTGGACAAGGATTTTACAAGCTGCACCACACTGCACTTTCAAAAGCATTTACATTCGTGTTAGACGCAGGAATTGTCTTTGTTTTGCGCGCTTACGAACGCCATAGAAAACGAAACAAAACAAAAGCCCTCAGCTCCTGTACTTGATTATAACGCCGTTATGTGTCGAAGCAGGAATTTACGTCATCTTACCACTGCAACATGGGGAATAGAGGGAAATGAACACACGCTACGAATCGTCTCAATCACTCCCTAGAGTCGTAAGGCACATTGAAGGGTGCACCCCCATCATTAATCGTTGGGCCTCTGTAAAAGGAAAGCTGTTGAGCAGTCTTTGAAACAGCTCGGATGAAACACTTGATTGCTTCCATGTGCATCTGGAGCCCACTTCTTATTTTCACTTCATGCCGCCCAAAGCATTTCTAAAACAGGAGATTCGCGTTTGGGAATGCGCCCTGCCCTACAAATAAAACAGGTCTACGGGTCTGAAACCTGCTCCACGGAAAACAGTTCTGTTGCGCTTTTGATCAAAGGGAGATTCTCTGTTCTTACTTTTTGATTACATAACACCCAAAGGGGCTTCTTTGGAGCTGGATTCCAACCAGCATCCTAAAGTTTCTTGGCGGTATCCTTTACAGTCCTCTGTTCGGTCGACAAGGAACAGTAGGGGGCAGCTTTCCTCACACATACAGTGCAATGTACTGTAGTGTTCCCCTTCATTGAATTCGCAGTTCTGCATCAGACCTCTAACTCGTTTCCTTAGCTTGGATTTAAGCCACGAAGCAGGCTTCTACTGTATAAACGTCTAGAGGAATCACAAACTATTTGAGAGGCCATCATCCCAGGGGGAACTGACAAAGTCTATCCCTAAACACCTAGCGCAGTCTCTCGAGAGACTGTCAAAAATCGCTTTCTCCATTTGTGCTGCGAGTAAGTGAAAACGCGGTCTCAACCCAGAGCCACTTGGCAGCAGCGGCACGTAAATACTGTTACTACCACTGCTCGATACCAACGTTAGCCTACTATACCATGTTCAGCCACCGCTAGAAAATGTAAGGCTCTAGTACTGGAGCAAACAAAAGGAGAGCCAACGTCAAACGTAGAGAGCGACGAGGATGGGATTCGAACCCATGCGTGCAGAGCACAATGGATTAGCAGTCCATCGCCTTAACCACTCGGCCACCTCGTCGATGAAACTGGGCTGTCCAGACATGGGTTGGCGTGCTCCAGATGATCTTTTTCTTTTTTTTCCCTCGTACTCAAGGGTCCTTTTCCTGTTCCACATGCGATTTCAACATTTTCCTTGGGAGATGTCAAGCCAGCAAGCCACTGCTGTGGTTCAGTGGCCATTGTGGATTTCAGTGGCCCTGTTGTACACAGAAAGCACATTGAGCTCCTTGGACATGAAAAGTTCCAGATAAAAGCCATTTGTCATCCTTTCTCTTGGTGTCGATGTTGCTATTGTATGTAAAGGTGGCAACTTGCTCAGCGAGCAGGCGGAGCACACACCGAATGCAGATGTGTCTGAGTGGTGTGTCCAAGTGGCTGCAAAAGGACAACACTACCGGGGCGCCGTTGCTTAGTTGGTTAAAGCGCTTGTCTCTTAAACAGGAGATCCTGAGTCCGAATCCCAGTGGTGCCTTCTTTGTTCTGTCTTCTCGAACAGAACTGGTCCTTACAGACAACCGCCTACGGCTAGACTTAATTAAATGCAAGTATTCATTTCCTGTCTTTAACGCGACTTGTTTTTCTTAAAATGGATGGAACTTGCAAAACATGAAATACAAACATTGCTAATCAGCGCTAGCGGCTGGCAAAAAAAAAGAAGTCAGCAATGTTTTTTTTCTTTAACCTTAACCCTGCTAATGGAGAAGAGTTAAACGACCGAGTCTATGCAGCTTAAACGGTGCTCATGTCGGGTTCTTAGCTGAAAGGGTGGTAAATCACGCTCACCCCAGTCCTTAATCTTTTAAAAGGATACAATATTGAACCTAGTCGCCACATCACATACATCCTGTTCAACGATAAAAAAGTGACATCTATCCTCGATCCAGAGTAAATCCCACGATGAGGGCATATTTTTTTCCACTTTACCATGAGTCGGGCTCAGCTCCACAGAGGCGAGAGCAGAGCAATGAGGTCACGGGGACAGGGGAGTCACACGCTGGCGGTTTGAATACGCGGAAGATCACTGAGGGATCCACAGTATATGGACCCTCCGTGCGCCATCAGTCCGCACTCCGGACTCTGAATCCTGCCATCCGAGTTAAGATCTCGGCGGAACCTGAGGCACAGTTCCTTCTTAAAACGTAATCTGGTGAGCATTTCTAGAATCGTACTTGTATAGATGCAGCCTTTAATGTGTTGCTGGGTTAAAATTGATGACTTCTTGAACTTCAGTAGGCAACTGCCCTCTTGATTTCGGATTTAATTTCTTTATTACAGGGGCGCTTTTATGAAGACAGAGTCATGTTCAGGTACTTTGCTTGATGGAGGAAGCTCATTTCGGACTCTGTGATCTGCTCACCTGGAAAGGTCTGCTGTACTACTACAAGAGAGAAGTAGAGTCTGGAGGAAGGGACAATTTTATGATGCTTTGGAAGGTAATGTTTTTTTTTTCTTTGAAATCGAAATGAATCAGAATATCAGTGCAAAAGACAAACTCTTGGTTTGGTTTAAAGAGATATGGTTTTAAAACAGACAAAATGTAGAAAACAGGTGTTTCTCACTTTTGGAAAAGAATGGACCGGGGGTAATATTTTACTAGGTGCAGTGCTCATCTCACTGGGTTACAGTCCTGCAGTGTCACACCAGGGCCAGTGGCGCAATGGATAACGCGTCTGACTACGGATCAGGAGATTGCAGGTTCGACTCCTGCCTGGCTCGGGTCGTTTTTAAACACATCGGGCTACTCCCTAAGTAGTCTGTGCTACTTACTGCATTGTAATCGTACCCAGTAAGATATTTCCTTCATGTAAATGAACTGCACCTGACAGCTTTAGAAAAACACCTGGGCTCAGTACGGTGCTGAGAGCTTAGCGTTGCTGTTCTAATTAGCACGCACTGCATCGGCTATGAGCCCGAACCTTTCAATTATTCCGATCAGTAAGTCAACACGTAGTCCACATGAACGGTAGAAATATTCTCTTGTCTGTCTCTTGTTTGTATAGAACTGAATGTCCCTGACAATGTACTGTTAGTTTTAATTGAAGAACGGCATTTGTGTTCAAATATACCAGACAAGTTTATGTAACTGCTCATGCGACACTCAGTTGTAATTAGTCAAGAAAAAAAAGTCGAACAACAGCTGCGGGTTTGATTCTGAACGTATGAGATTGCAGCGCCTTTTACTTCCATTGACAAATGATAGAGATTCGAAGAGAGATCCTTCAGACCAGCAAGCAAACCCACGGCTTTTTCGGTTTTCTATCTAGGCAACGTTGGTGTCTGCAATAGCATACATGAAAGCGTGATGCAATTTCTGTGGCTACATTTGTTGCACGTCATGCACAGTAAGAGTGTTTCTAACACCAAATAAAAAGTCAACAATTAGCGATCACGCCTTCTCCTCAGTTAACCCACTGAAACCCTTGCTGTTAACAGTTCTTGACTGCGTGCTTTACCAGCACCTACATATCGTGTCGGTTCTTTCAGCTTTATTCATTAGGTTTTCAAAGGCATAAGTAGAGCACCAGAGGTGCGAACGCAAAATGTGTAGTTATCTGAAGAATTGATTTCCATGGCAGCGGGTCCAAGCGATTTCGCGTTGTTATAGTACCAGGAAAGGAAAAGCGGCACTTCGACTCTGCCGCGCAGGCACAAGGCGACGTGCGGCAGACGCCGGAGTCAGCAGGTTTCGCACCTGCGCGGGGAAGCCCCAACGCATTTCGAGCCCATCGCCTTAACCACTCGAGCACGACAAATGCGAGCTCGCCGCCGCCGCATTCCTCCTATAATCAAACACGGACTGCGATTTGGCTGCGGAAACCTTTTTAAAGTTGCTCTCCGTTAAAAAAAATACCTTTCACAAGATTCGTGCCGGCAGACAGACACGCCTCAGAGGGTTTAAGGCTGGCTTCACGTTCAAATGATAAAGTCCCCCAGTCCGGATGTCAAAATGCAACTTTGGCAGACAGAAAAAACATCAACAAACCAAAAATGTGGACAAGGATTTTACAAGCTGCACCACACTGCACTTTCAAAAGCATTTACATTCGTGTTAGACGCAGGAATTGCCTTTGATTTGCGCGCTTACGAACGCCATAGAAAACGAAACAAAACTAAAGCCCTCAGCTCCTGCACTTGATTATAATGCCGTTACGTGTCGAAGCAGGAATTTACGTCATCCTACCACTGCAACACGGGGAATAGAGGGAAATGAGCACAAGCTACGAATTGTCTCTAATCAGTCCCTACAGTTGTAAGACGCCTGGAAGCGTGCACCCCCATCATTAATCTTTGCGCATCTGTGCAAGGTAAACTCTGGAGCAGTCTCTGAAACGGCTCAAAGGAAACACGTGATTGATTCCATATGCATCTGGGGTTCATTTCTTATTTACATTTAATTCAAGGGAAAGGCTTGGGTCAGTTTCAGACGGCCTCCAACAGCGAGATTCAAGCGCCCCACCTTCAGCCCAATCTGCGCCGCCAGAACGACAACAGCTCCTCTGGTCTTTGGGGTGCGGTTGTGACCCCGTAACCTAAAGTGTTGGTGGCAGACAAATGGAGACTAACAGGTGATGTCCTAGGACATGACTACATTGTGACACTTGGTGGGGATGGTGACCATTGCTTGGAAAAGAGTGCGAGGCCCCTTTAGAAAAACATTTTGTTAACAGGCATTCTGCCTCAGCCTAAACACCTATAGCTTGCAAAGCGCATGCTATTAGACAGGCACCTCTGCAAGACCTTAAGAGTCTCTTAAACTAGTGATAGTAAGGTGTTCCCAATGGGCGATGTTTGGCTTTCAAATCATCTCTCTGTGGAAGCGCCGAGATGCAGCTGTTTAAGGCTTAGAAGCAGCTGACTGTTTCACTACCTAGCTGATTACTGTCAGTCAGGGAGCTCAGAGGTGAAAAGCCTGTCTGAGAGACAATTCGCCGTCGATGAGTTCAATATGTTCCGTACCAGCTCGGCGCAACTGAGATCATCTTGGTAGCCGTGTAGCTCAGATGAGTGAGAGCGTGTGTGTGTGTACCACCGTGATTGGATGCCGGTCCTTCTCAGGTCACAGTAAACCTTCTGCTGCATAACTTCCCTAATTTTGGGGATCCCTTTGAAAAAGCAAAGGAAAAAAAACTGGCTCTTCATCAGCATGATCGACCTCACCCAGTGTGGCGCAGTGGCCTAATGGCTAAGACACTGGCCTCCTAAGCCATGGATTGTGGGTTTGAGTACCATCTGGGGTGCTCCTGTCCCATTTTGAGCGTACAAATGTCCTTTTGATTTGCAAAGCTACAACCCCACCTTACTCAGTGAGCGTCTCTTCTTTTCTCTCACATACAGTTGGGAGAAAAACTTTTGTAAACAGCCCTTCGGAATGATGTGGATTTCTGCATGAATGGCTCCTAACATGTGATCTTATCTTTATCTAAGTCATAATAATTAATAAAGAGAGTCTGATTTAACAAACAACACACGCCCAACATTTGACATTGCTGTTTCTTTATTGACCAAATGGTTTAAACAATCAAGGTCATTGATGGAAAAAGTACGTGAACCCTTATATTAAGGAGCTAGTGGAACCTCCTTTATGACAAAAACCTCAATCCCCACTTTCTGTAGCGGCTGGTCAGACCTGAGCAGCGGTTAGGAGGTATTTTGGCCTATTCCTCTATGCAAAACTGTTTCAGTTCATGTATATTTTTGGGATGTCTTGCGCTGAACGGCCTGCTTCAGATCACGCCACAGCACTTCAATGGGATTGGGGTCAGGACTCTTACTTGGCCATCCCAAAATACGGAATTTCTTCTGTTTCAGCCACTCTGTTGTTGATGTACTCCTTTGTTTTTGTCATGCTGCATGACCCAGCCTCTTTCGAGTTTTAGATCACAGGCAGACACCCTGACATTCTGCTGTAGAATTTCCTGATACATCTTGGAATTCATCGGTCCCTCGATGATTGCAAGCCGTACAGCCTCCGCCATGTTTCCCAGGTGGGATGAGGTTTTGGAGTTGGTATGCAGTGTTTTGTTATCTCCAAACATAACGCTGTGCACATTTACCAACAAGTTCAACTTTTGTCATGTCTGTCCACAGAACATTGTTCCAGGAGTTGCTGTGGAACATCCATGTGGTCTTTAGCAAACTTGAGAGGGGCAGTGGTGGTTTTTTTTGGGGGGAGAGCAGTGGTTTCCTCCGTGGTGACCTCGCATGATCACCGCTCCTGTTCAGATTTCTTCTTATGGTGGACTCATGGACACAGACGTAAGACAAAGTCAACCACCTGTTCGCTAGATCCCATCCCCACTCAGCTAGTCAAAGATTCCCTCGAAGGACTGGCAGGACCTATAATTAGTATGATGAATGCATCGCTTGCGTCAGGCGTTGTACCTGATCAATTTAAGGTAGCGGTTGTTAGACCGCTCCTTAAGAAGTCAAATTTGGATCCACAAGTTCTTAACAACTACAGGCCTGTCTCAAAGGTCCCATTTCAATCTAAAAGTTTTGAGAGAATAGTTGTTGCCCAATGTCAATCGTATCTGGATTCAAATAATATACTTGAGAAATTTCAGTCTGCTTTCTGAAACTGCATTAACGAGAGTCGTAAATGATATTCTCTTAGCTACTGATGTGGGGAATGCAACAGTGCTTGTGCTTCTAGATCTTAGAGCTGCCTTTGACACGGTTGACCTCTCTGTTTTGTTACACAGGCTTGAGTTTGAGGTTGGCTTATCTGGAACCGTCCTTCAGTGGTTTACTTCACATTTTACTCATCGTTTTCATTATGTTCAAATATCTAATAATTGTACTGCTTCATCAACGTCACCAGTTCAATTTGGGGTACCAGACGGATCAGTGCCGGGGCCAATATTGCTCTCTCTCTCTACATGCTGCTGCTAGGTAGGATAATACGAAAAAATAATATGAACTTTCATTCATATGCTGATGACACTCAAATAAACATTTTGTTCACACCAAACGACAACTTTTCTATTATCACTTTAGTTAAATGCATTAATGAAGGAAAGACTTGGATGTGTGAAAACTTTTTGTTACTCAACTCTGAGAAAACTGAGGATCTGTTGATCGGAGGCAACAATACTGATAGGACTACTATAACTTCAGCACTTAACTCAGAGGATTTAAACATTTGCCTCAAAGAGACAGCACGTAACCTAAGTGGCATATTAGACACAAGGCTCTTAACAACTTGCATTGTTAAGTGCCTTGAGACAACCTTGTTGTGAAAGGTGCTATATAGAAATACATTGATTTGAACTGAATTGACAATGTAAAATGTTGTGTGTGTTGTTTGTTAAACAAGACTGTCTTTATTTATTATTATGCGTCAGATGAAGATCAGATCACATTTTAAGAGCCAATCATGTAGAAATCCAGATCATTCGCGTTTTAAAAGTTGCGGGAAAAGCAAAACAGGTGCTTTTCCTTTGTTGCGCAGACACACGACGACACCGTAGGCGGCAGGACTTGAAGCTTCGCAGGGAGACCCCGATGGCTTTCTAGTCCATCACCCTAACCACTCAGCCGCCGCCGCCGCCACTGCCTTTTTGATGCAGTCTAACATAGAGTGCCGGGCAGCGGCGGAAACCTTTTTCAAAGTCGCTTTCCGTTTAACAACAACAAAAAAAACTTTCACAAAATGCATGCTAGCAGACAAATGCGCCTCAGAGGACTTAAGGCTGGCTTCAAGTTGGAATGATAAAGTCTCCCCGTCCGGTCAGGAAAAGGGAACTTTGTTAGACAGAAAGAAGGAAGTAACAATAACGGAGAATTGTGTGCAAGGATTTTAGAAGCTGCGCAGCCCTGCAGTTTCAATAGCCCTTTTATTCGTGTTAGATGCTGGAATTGCCTTTTTTTGACGCTCTTACGAATGCGATGTCAACGAAAACAGAACAAAGCACAAAAAACCCTCAAGTCCTGCAGTTGGATAGAATGCCGTTACGCGTCCAAGCCGTATTTGACTTCATCCTACCATTGCAACACGGGGCGTATATGGAAACGAACACACGCTACGAATTGTCTCTAATCAGTCCCTACAGTTGTAAGGCGCCTGGAAGCGTGCACCCCCATCATTAATCTTTGCGCATCTGTGCAAGGTAAACTCTGGAGCAGTCTTTGAAACGGCTCAAAGGAAACACGTGATTGATTCCATGTGCATCTGGGGTTCATTTCTTATTTACATTTAATTCAAGGGAAAGGCTTGGGTCAGTTTCAGACGGCCTCCAACAGCGAGATTCAAGCGCCCCACCTTCAGCCCAATCTGCGCCGCCAGAACGACAACGGCTCCTCTGCTCTCCGGGGTGCGGTTGTGACCCCGTAACCTAAAGTGTTGGTGGCAGACAAATGGAGACTAACAGGAGACATCCTAGGACATGACTACGTTGTGACACTCGGTGGGGATGGTGACCATTGCTTGGAAAAGAGTGCGAGGCCCCTTTAGAAAAACATTTTGTTAACAGGCATTCTGCCTCAGCCTAAACACCTATAGCTTGCAAAGCGCATGCTATTAGACAGGCACCTCTGCAAGACCTTAAGAGTCTCTTAAACTAGTGATAGTAAGGTGTTCCCAATGGGCGATGTTTGGCTTTCAAATCATCTCTCTGTGGAAGCGCCGAGATGCAGCTGTTTAAGGCTTAGAAGCAGCTGACTGTTTCACTACCTAGCTGATTACTGTCAGTCAGGGAGCTCAGAGGTGAAAAGCCTGTCTGAGAGACAATTCGCCGTCGATCAGTTCAATATGTTCCGTACCAGCTCGGCGCACCTGAGATCATCTTGGTAGCCGTGTAGCTCAGATGAGTGAGAGCGTGTGTGTGTGTACCACCGTGATTGGATGCCGGTCCTTCTCAGGTCACAGTAAACCTTCTGCTGCCTAACTTTCCTAATTTTGGGGATCCCTTTGAAAAAGCAAAGGAAAAAAAAAACTGGCTCTTCATCAGCGTGATCGACCCAACCCAGTGTGCCCCAGTGGCCTAATGGATAAGGCACTGGCCTCCTAAGCCAGGGATTGTGGGTTCGAGTCCCATCTGGGGTGCTACTGTCCCTTTTTGAGCGTACAAATGTCCTTTTGATTTGCAAAGCTGCAACCCCACCTTACTCAGTGAGCGTCTCTGCTTTTCTCTCACATACAGTTGGGAGATGTCTTGCACTGAACGGCCTGCTTCAGATCACGCCACAGCACTTCAATGGGATTGGGGTCAGGACTCTTACTCGGCCATCCCAAAATACGGAATTTCTATTGTTTCAGCCACTCTGTTGTTGATGTACTCCTTTGTTTTTGTCATGCTGCATGACCCAGCGTCTTTCGAGTTTTAGATCACAGGCAGACACCCTGACATTCTGCTGTAGAATTTCCTGATACATCTTGGAATTCATCGGTCCCTCGATGATTGCAAGCCGTACAGCCTCCGCTATGCTTCCCAGGTGGGATGAGGTTTTGGAGTTGGTATGCAGTGTTTTGTTATCTCCAAACATAACGTTGTGCACATTTACCAACATGTTCAACTTTTGTCACTGTCCACAGAACATTGTTCCAGGAGTTGCTGTGGAACATCCATGTGGTCTTTAGCAAACTTGAGAGGGGCAGTGGTGGTTTTTTTGGGGGGGAGAGCAGTGGTTTCCTCCATGGTGACCTCGCATGATCACCACTCCTGTTCAGATTTCTTCTTATGGTGGACTCATAAACACAGACGTAAGACAAAGTCAACCACCTGTTCGCTAGATCCCATCCCCACTCAGCTAGTCAAAGATTCCCTCGAAGGACTGGCAGGACCTATAATTAGTATGATGAATGCATCGCTTGCGTCAGGCGTTGTACCTGATCAATTTAAGGTAGCGGTTGTTAGACCGCTCTTAAGAAGTCAAATTTGGATCAACAAGTTCTTAACAACTACAGGCCTGTCTCAAAGGTCCCATTTCAATCTAAAAGTCTTGGGAGAATAGTTGTTGCCCAACGTCAATCATATCTGGATTCAAATAATATACTTGAGAAATTTTAGTCTGGTTTCTGAAACTGCATTAACAAGAGTCGTAAATGATATTCTCTTAGCTACTGATGCAGGGAATGCAACAGTGCTTGTGCTTTGCTTCTAGATCTTAGAGCTGCCTTTGACACGGTTGACCTCTCTGTTTTGTTACACAGGCTTGAGTTTGAGGTTGGCTTATCTGGAACCGTCCTTCAGTGGTTTACTTCACATTTTACTCATCGTTTTCATTATGTTCAAATATCTAATAATTGTACTGCTTCATCAATGTCACCAGTTCAATTTGGGGTACCAGAAGATCAGTGCTGGGACCAATATTGCTCTCTCTCTCTACATGCTGCTGCTAGGTAGGATAATATGAAAAAATAATATGAACTTTCATTCATATGCTGATGACACTCAAATAAACATTTTGTTTACACCAAACGACAACTCTTCTATTATCAGTTTAGTTAAATGCATTAAGGAAGGAAATACTTGGATGTGTGAAAACTTTTTGTTACTCAACTCTGAGAAAAATGAGGATCTGTTGATCGGAGGCAACAATACTGATAGGACTACTATAACTTCAGCACTTAACTCAGAGGATTTAAACATCTGCCTCAAAGAGACAGCACGTTACCTAGGCGGCATATTAGACACAAGGCTCTTAACAACTTGCATTGTTAAGTGCCTTGGGACAACCTTGTTGTGAAAGGTGCTATATAGAAATACATTGATTTGAATTGAATTGACAATGTAAAATGTTGTGTGTGTTGTTTGTTAAACAAGACTGTCTTTATTTATCAAAAAATAAAAGGAATTTGCTAGGAATGCAAACGTTAGGTTGCGCTTCTTCATGCTGCATCGTCGGCATGAGTGGAGCTTTTTAAACGTCTGTACTTACTGTGCCCCATAAGAAATCGTTTGTCCCCATTCAAAAGAGATTGTGCGATGTCCTGCAGTGTTCGCAAAGCAAACCTTTGACAGTTTGAAAAGAGGAATTTATTCTGCTTCCTGTGCGTGCAGTAGTTACAAAGTTGAACGTCTTTACACGATCTGCTGCAGTTTTCAGTGGGCGGGCTTTGTCAGAGGGCTTGGAAAAACGCACTGTGTTTCGGCTCGGGAAACATCATGAGAAGTGTCCTGCATGTTTTCTGTGTATAGCTGTCTTTTAACGCATACAGAATTCATTCGAAATCATTGATTTCTCCAATTAACAAGGTTCCCTTAAAGGATGAGTCAAAGTAACGTCTAATCGGATTAGTTTCCTTAGAGCTGGTTCAGAGTTTGCTCAAGAGTTTACCTTTCACAGATGCGCAAAGAAAAATGTTGGGGGTGCACGCTTCAAGGTGCCTTACAGCTGTAGGGAGTGATTCGAGACGATTTGTGGCGTGTGCTCGTTCCCATATACCGTACGCCCCGGGGTGCAGTGCTAAGATGAAGTACAATACCGCTTGGGCACGTAACGGCGTTACACGCAAGTGCGGGACGTGAGGCTTTTCGTTTGTTCATTTTGTTTTGCTCTGCTTTGCTTTGTTTCGTGGTCAAGAGGCGTAAGGTAAGTCGTAATCCAGGGAGAACACTGGTGGCAAACAGTCCGAGGTGAGAGGCGAGGTCCAAAGTCGAAAAGGCAGAAGGGGAGTCCAATATCCAGAATAAACGAGGTAATGGAAAAAACGCCAGGTAGAGCTCTCAAGGAGTAGACTCAATACCAGCGGGAAGCAAGTAAAGATGGTAAAAATAGCACTGCGTACCCCACGGTGGAGTGTGTGCAGGTGGGTTAACTCGTGCGGCGGCGTTTGTTAATAATCACCCTCTGCTGGTGCTGTTTAGATTGCTTAAGAGTTGGTCTTAACTGCCTGGCGGTCATGACAAGCTCCTCTTTAAGCTGTGGTTTAGTTTTGCATTCATGTGTTTCTAGAGCAGTTATTTATGGGGGTGGGTGGGTCCTTCACAGAGGCTCAGGACAAATCCCCTGCATGAAAGTCTACTGTGTGCGTTCAAACAGTCACAGGTCAAGAGCCAGGCAGGAGGACAATGGACAGATGAGCCAACGAACTAAAAATAAAAGAACAGATATGAAAAAGCCACCATCTTTTTCTTTTTGACATTTTCCGACTTTCATGCAAGCCAGGACAAAGTTGCTCGTAGCTACTTGTGGATTCAAATACTCTATCGAGTGCTTTGATGAGTTTTTGCAATTTGATTGTCGTCCTGTCAGCCTGTTTCTGTTTTTTTTTTTCAATCTAGGGATGGAAAGTATGAGGGAAATGATGGAGCAATCAATAACCGCTCCGGAAAAATGGCAGAAAGAAATGGTCCGTCACTAAGGACATTTGTGAAGCAGAGGAGTGACATCACCACAAAGGTGACTTATTCTGCTGATCGTTTTGGTGAATAATGATTGAGGCGTGTTAAGAGAAAGGTAGCTGCGTCAGCATGCTTAGGCTGCAAAGGATAAAGCAAAGGTTTACTCCATGCTGAAAAAAGAAGAAAAGAAGCACAACGTTTCGACTGTGGAGCCTTCTGCGCCATCTTCTTTAGCGATGGTGATGATGTTTACATTGGAAAAACTGAGACACGCATACTGGAGGGGCTTGAACCACCAACTTTTCAGCACCACAGAGTCTGACAGTCTTTTGTGCACCCTACATTTGCAGGTTTATGGTCAAAGAAAACAATCACTTGCGCTTCTTGCAGCCGGCAATCTTTTTCCACTGACAACCAAGAAATGGATTTCATCTTTCACAAGCTGTATGGATTTCTTCAAAAACAAGTTATTCCAGAAAGGAAATGAATTCTTGCATTAAACTGAACCAAGCTGTACATGTTTGTCTGAAATGATACATTCGGCACAACAAGACACGGAGAGAGGCACCGCTGGTATTCAGACCCAGGATCGCCTGCTTACTAGGCGGGCACTTTAAGCCACTAGGGAACAGCGCCAGCGGAGCACCGCGCTTTTACAGACACTTGGACACATCTGCGTTCGGTGTGCACTTAACCTGCTCTCTGAGCCCGTTGCCTCCGTCCCATTTAATAGCAGAACTGACGCCAAGAGAAATGATGAGAAATGGCATTTATCGGGCACTTTTCATGTCCAAGGAGCTCAATGCCCTTGACACCTCCCCAAGGCGACAGAGCTGTGCATTCTTTGGCGACACCATTTTTTCTTTTGTTTAATTTCTATACTTATTGATAGAATAAAAACGATATGTCATGTACTGTAAGGGAAATGTCTCTTTTCATGGGGAAAGCTAGCACCAGCAAATGTTGTGTTTAGAAGAAGTGATTTAACATGACACGTGACCTAATTTACCGGAGCAAAAGCTCACCCAGCAAGCCCTGCTTTACTTCTACAGGAGAGAAGTACTGTAGAGTCTGCAAGATGTTCAGCTGGGTAGCTACGTCAGCATGCCTCGGCTGCAAAGGAACAAGTACTAGGTTTATTGCATGCTGAAAAGAGAAGAACGGAAACACAGCGTTTCGACTGTGAGGTCTTCTCACACCTGAAGAAGCCTCACACCTGTAAAAGGCTCCATGGTTTTCTTTCTTCTCTTTTCAACATGGAATACACCTATTGTCTGCAAGATGTGACAATTTCATGGTGTTTTGGAAGAAAACCTTTTTTCTTTGAATTCAAAATCAATCGGAATTTCAGCACAACACATCAACACTTTTTCTGTTTTAAGGAGATGATATTTTAAACCTGACAAAAATAGTAGGAAACACAAGTTTCTTGCTGTGAAAATTTAGATGGGGAAGTGTACTACTAGTAGCAGTGTAGAGCTCTCTGTGGTGGAGTGCAAGCGCATGCTCTATGGGCCAGTGGCGTAATGGATAACGCGTCTGACTTCGGATCAGAAGATTGGAAGTTCGAGTCCTGCCTGGCTCGTGAGGCTTTTAAACCTCTCAGGTTCCTAGGTAACAGGTTGCCGTCATGTATATGAACTATAGAAAAGCATTTGCCACAACCCGTAAATTAGCACGCAAGTGCGGGCTGGTGAACACAGAACTGTATGGAGATCATCTCCAGCTCCGAGCTCAATTGCAATGAAAAAACATGCAGAACAGAACTGGAGAGCAGATGAATTTGTGCTCAGTAGGGTGGGGAGGACTCAGCATTGCTATTGTTCTAATTGGCATGAACTGCAGGGGATCTGAATCAGAACATGTCAGTCAGTTTGATCATTGCGTCAGTATGTAGGCCACGTTAATACAGAATTATTACTTTGTCTGTCTCGTCTTTGTATATAGCTGAATGTCCCTGACAATTTCATGTTAGTTTTTAAGAACGACATTGGTGCTAATATATACATATATAGTATATAAGGAACACGTAAAAGTTTAGTCCATGCTGAAAGGATAAGAAAACCGCCACAACGTTTCATCTTGGAATAAATCTTTACTTGTTGTTTTGCAGCCTACCCATTCTGACCTAACTCCTCCCTTGAAATTCCCTAACAGATAAGGGTACGTAACGGCTCATGCGATGCTCAGTTGCAATTTGTCCCAAAACAAACAAGAACAGCAGCTGAGGGTTTGAGTTTGAACATGCACTGTATTAAAGCAGCTTTTATTTCCATTGATAAATGCTAGATATTCCTACAGAGATTCTCCAGGTGAGTAAGCGATTCCTGTTTCTGTTTCTATTTCTGTTTCATATATACAGTATATATATGTTACATGTGTCTCTGCAATAGTATAAATGTGTTATACACTATCAGGGGCTGCTTTTTTGTGCACCTCATCTACAACAAGGGTTTTTTTTTTCATTTATGTTTGTGGACCTTCACCATTTGAGGAAGTGAGTTAGATAAGAAAGTTACAGGTATGGTGAGCAATGACTGACAAAGGCACGTACTGCGTATTCCTTACAGAAGTGTAAGCAATTTGTTCTAAAAAACACCGGCTAAAGTCCAACATCGTTAGCAATCTTATTACTTAAACAGAATTAACATCAATAAACTGTAAGGTGCTGGTACATGCGAGTAGATTTGATCTTCTATTAAACAAAAATGCAATTACAGCTCTAAAAAGGTCAACCTAGACTTCTGTAACAGATCTGTTCAGGTCATCGCTGTTTCTCTGACCTTGTGAGTCTTTGGAATTTTAAAAGTGTATTTTGCTTGCCTTTCATGTGGTCTGTGTACAAGTCACTGTGGCGTATGCGGTCCTACACAGCCTTGCTATAGACGTGACGAGCCTCCGCTATGTTGCAATGGAGAACAGGTTCAGTACGGAGCTGCCGAGAAAATTCAGCTGGAAAGCTCGTTGCAGAAAAGCATCGTTCTCTGTGTCCAGCGGCAAAGCGTCCATCGTGGGTGCTGAAGAATCGATTTCACAGGCTGTGGGTCCAGGCGATTTAGAGTGTTAAAGGTCCCAGTGAAAACGAAACGGCGCCGGTCCTTTTACACGCACGCACGCAACCAAATGCAAAGGACGCCGTAGTCGGCAGGATTTGAACCTGCGCGGGGAGACCCCAACGGATTTCAAGTCCGTCACCTTAACCTCTCGGCCACGACTACAGCAAGCGCCGCGGCCGCTGCCTTCTTGCTACAATCGAACAGGGAGTGCGAGGCGGCGGCGGCAGCGGAGGCAACTTTTTTCAAGTTCGCTCTCCGTTTAAGAAACCTTTTACGCCATACGTGCAAGCACACACACACACACACCTCAGAGGACTTAAGGGTGGCTTCAAGTTGGAATGATAAAGTCTCCCCGTTCGGACATGAAAACAGAACGTTCTTAGACAGAAAGCAATCAACAACAGAGACATCTGGACGACGATTTTAGTCACTGCACTTTGAATAGCATTTTTACTCCAGTTACAGGAGATGCACCAATGGCCCTTGACCTACGCTCTTACCAATGCCTTGAACATTCAAACAAAACAGCCCTCAAGTCCTGCGGTTTAATATAACGCTGTTACGTGTCGAGGCAGTATTTGACTCTGTCCTACCGTTGAGACACGGGGCGTATATGGAAATGAACACATGCTACGGATCGTCTCTAATCGGTCCCTACAGTTGGAAGGCTCCTTGAAGCGTGCACCCCCATCATTCATCTTTGCGCATCTGTGAAAGGTAGACTCTTGAGCAATGTTTGAGCCAGCTCTAAGGCAACTAGTGCTATTGGACAGACACCTCTGGAAGATCCTAAGAGTCTCTTAACACCACTTCCAGCAGCAAGCTTAATTGTTCGTTGGAGGTCTCCCACCCAGGTACTGACCAGGCAAAGAATCACCAGTACATTGAATGAGGAAGTTAATCCTGAAATCCAATTACATATCTCAAGGTAAGACAAATCCATAAGAACATGTCTTAGTATTACTTCGTTTACATTAGTATGGCACTGAGTTGGAGCTCCTCTTTAAGCTGTGGTTTAGTTTTGCATTCATGTGTTTCTAGAGCAGTTATTTATGGGGGTGGGTGGGTCTTTCACAGAGGCTCAGGACAAATCCCCCGCCTGAAAGTCTAATGTGTGCGTTCAGACAGTCACAGGTCAAGAGCCAGGCAGGAGGACAATGGACAGAAGAGCCAACGAACTAAAAATAAAAGAACAGATATGAAAAAGCCACCATCTTTTTCTTTTTGACATTTTCCGACTTTCATGCAAGCCAGGACAAAGTTGCTCGTAGCTACTTGTGGATTCAAATACTCTATCGAGTGCTTTGATGAGTTTTTGCAATTTGATTGTCGTCCTATCAGCCTGTTTCTGTTTTTTTTTTTCAATCTTGGGATGGAAAGTATGAGGGAAATGATGGAGCAATCAATAACCGCTCCGGAAAAATGGCAGAATGAAATGGTCCGTCACTAAGGACATTTGTGAAGCAGAGGAGTGACATCACCACAAAGGCGACACATTCTGCTGATGGTTTTGGTGAATAATGATTGAGGTGCGTTAAGAGAAAGGTAGCTGTGTCAGCATGCGTAGGCTGCAAAGGATCAAGCAAAGGTTTACTCCATGCTGAAAAGAGAAGAAAAGAAGCACAACGTTTCGACTGTGGAGCCTTCTGCGCCATCTTCTTTAGCGGTGATGATGTTTACATTGGAAAAACGGAGACATGCGTCCCTGGGTGGGCTTGAACCACCAACCTTTCGGTTAACAGCCGAACGCGCTAACCGATTGCGCCACAGAGACTGACGGCCGCTTGTGCTCCCTACATTTGCAGGTTTATGGTCAAAGAAAACAATCACTTGCGCTTCTTGCAGCCGGCAATCTTTTTCCACTGACAACCAAGAAATGGATTTCATCTTTCACAAGCTGTATGGATTTCTTCAAAAACAAGTTATTCCAGAAAGGAAATGAATTCTTGCATTAAACTGAACCAAGCTGTACATGTTTGTCTGAAATGAGACATTCGGCACAACAAGACACGGAGAGAGGCACCGCTGGTATTCAGACCCAGGATCCCCTGCTTACTAGGCGGGCACTTTAAGCCACTAGGGAACAGCGCCAGCGGAGCACCGCGCTTTTACAGACACTTGGACACATCTGCGTTCGGTGTGCACTTAACCTGCTCTCTGAACCCGTTGCCTCCGTCCCATTTAATAGCAGAACTGACGCCAAGAGAAATGATGAGAAATGGCATTTATCGGGCACTTTTCATGTCCAAGGAGCTCAATGCCCTTGACACCTCCCCAAGGCGACAGAGCTGTGCATTCTTTGGCGACACCATTTTTTCTTTTGTTTAATTTCTATACTTATTGATAGAATAAAAACGATATGTCATGTACTGTAAGGGAAATGTCTCTTTTCATGGGGAAAGCTAGCACCAGCAAATGTTGTGTTTAGAAGAAGTGATTTAACATGACACGTGACCTAATTTACCGGAGCAAAAGCTCACCCAGCAAGCCCTGCTTTACTTCTACAGGAGAGAAGTACTGTAGAGTCTGCAAGATGTTCAGCTGGGTAGCTACGTCAGCATGCCTCGGCTGCAAAGGAACAAGTACTAGGTTTATTGCATGCTGAAAAGAGAAGAACGGAAACACAGCGTTTCGACTGTGAGGTCTTCTCACACCTGAAGAAGCCTCACACCTGTAAAAGGCTCCATGGTTTTCTTTCTTCTCTTTTCAACATGGAATACACCTATTGTCTGCAAGATGTGACAATTTCATGGTGTTTTGGAAGAAAACCTTTTTTCTTTGAATTCAAAATCAATCGGAATTTCAGCACGACACATCAACACTTTTTCTGTTTTAAGGAGATGATATTTTAAACCTGATAAAAATAGTAGGAAACACAAGTTTCTTGCTGTGAAAATTTAGATGGGGAAGTGTACTACTAGTAGCAGTGTAGAGCTCTCTGTGGTGGAGTGCAAGCGCATGTTCTATGGGCCAGTGGCGTAATGGATAACGCGTCTGACTTCGGATCAGAAGATTGGAGGTTCGAGTCCTGCCTGGCTCGTGAGGCTTTTAAACCTCTCAGGTTCCTCGGTAACAGGTTGCCGTCATGTATATGAATTATAGAAAAGCATTTGCCACAACCCGTAAATTAGCACGCAAGTGCGGGCTGGTGAACACAGAACTGTATGGAGATCATCTCCAGCTCCGAGCTCAATTGCAATGAAAAAACATGCAGAACAGAACTGGAGAGCAGCTGAATTTGTGCTCGGTAGGGTGGGGAGGACTCAGCATTGCTATTGTTCTAATTGGCATGAACTGCAGGGGATCTGAATCAGAACATGTCAGTTAGTTTGATCATTGCGTCAGTATGTAGGCCACGTTAATACAGAATTATTACTTTGTCTGTCTCGTCTTTGTATATAGCTGAATGTCCCTGACAATTTCATGTTAGTTTTTAAGAACGACATTGGTGCTAATATATACATATATAGCATATAAGGAACACGTAAAAGTTTAGTCCATGCTGAAAAGATAAGAAAACCGCCACAACGTTTCATCTTGGAATAAATCTTTACTTGTTGTTTTGCAGCCTACCCATTCTGACCTAACTCCTCCCTTGAAATTCCCTAACAGATAAGGGTACGTAACGGCTCATGCGATGCTCAGTTGCAATTTGTCCCAAAACAAACAAGAACAGCAGCTGAGGGTTTGAGTTTGAACATGCACTGTATTAAAGCAGCTTTTATTTCCATTGATAAATGCTAGATATTCCTATAGAGATTCTCCAGGTGAGTAAGCGATTCCTGTTTCTGTTTCTATTTCTGTTTCATATATATATACAGTATATATATGTTACATGTGTCTCTGCAATAGTATAAATGTGTTATACACTATCAGGGGCTGCTTTTTTGTGCACCTCATCTACAACAAGGGTTTTTTTTTCATTTATGTTTGTGGACCTTCACCATTTGAGGAAGTGAGTTAGATAAGAAAGTTACAGGTATGGTGAGCAATGACTGACAAAGGCACGTACTGCGTATTCCTTACAGAAGTGTAAGCAATTTGTTCTAAAAAACACCGGCTAAAGTCCAACATCGTTAGCAATCTTATTACTTAAACAGAATTAACATCAATAAACTGTAAGGTGCTGGTACATGCGAGTAGATTTGATCTTCTATTAAACAAAAATGCAATTACAGCTCTAAAAAGGTCAACCTAGACTTCTGTAACAGATCTGTTCAGGTCATCGCTGTTTCTCTGACCTTGTGAGTCTTTGGAATTTTAAAAGTGTATTTTGCTTGCCTTTCATGTGGTCTGTGTACAAGTCACTGTGGCGTATGCGGTCCTAACCAGCCTTGCTATAGACGTGACGAGCCTCCGCTATGTTGCAATGGAGAACAGGTTCAGTACGGAGCTGCTGAGAAAATTCAGCTGGAAAGCTCGTTGCAGAAAAGCATCGTTATCTGTGTCCAGCGGCAAAGCGTCCATCGTGGGTGCTGAAGAATCGATTTCACAGGCTGCGGGTCCAGGCGATTTAGAGTGTTAAAGGTCCCAGCGAAAACGAAACGGCGCTGGTCCTTTTACACGCACGCACGCAACCAAATGCAAAGGACGCCGTAGTCGGCAGGATTTGAACCTGCGCGGGGAGACCCCAACGGATTTCAAGTCCGTCACCTTAACCACTCGGCCACGACTACAGCAAGCGCCGCGGCCGCTGCCTTCTTGCTACAATCGAACAGGGAGTGCGAGGTGGCGGCGGCAGCGAAGGCAACTTTTTTCAAGTTCGCTCTCCGTTTAAGAAACCTTTTACGCCATACGTGCAAGCACACACACACCTCAGAGGACTTAAGGGTGGCTTCAAGTTGGAATGATAAAGTCTCCCCGTTCGGACATGAAAACAGAACGTTCTTAGACAGAAAGCAATCAACAACGGAGACATGTGGACGACGATTTTAGTCACTGCACTTTGAATAGCATTTTTACTCCAGTTACAGGAGATGCACCAATGGCCCTTGACCTACGCTCTTACCAATGCCTTGAACATTCAAACAAAACAGCCCTCAAGTCCTGCGGTTATATATAATGCTGTTACGTGTCGAGGCAGTATTTGACTCTGTCCTACCGTTGAGACACGGGGCAGATATGGAAACGAACACATGCTACGGATCGTCTCTAATCGGTCCCTACAGTTGGAAGGCTCCTTGAAGCGTGCACCCCCATCATTCATCTTTGCGCATCTGTGAAAGGTAGACTCTTGAGCAATGTTTGAGCCAGCTCTAAGGCAACTAGTGCTATTGGACAGACACCTCTGGAAGATCCTAAGAGTCTCTTAACACCACTTCCAGCAGCAAGCTTAATTGTTCGCTGGAGGTCTCCCACCCAGGTACTGACCAGGCAAAGAATCACCAGTACATTGAATGAGGAAGTTAATCCTGAAATCCAATTACATATCTCAAGGTAAGACAAATCCATAAGAACATGTCTTAGTATTACTTCGTTTACATTAGTATGGCACTGAGTTGGAGCTCCTCTTTAAGCTGTGGTTAAGTTTTGCATTCATGTGTTTCTAGAGCAGTTATTTATGGGGGTGGGTGGGTCTTCCACAGAGGCTCAGGACAAATCCCCCGCCTGAAAGTCTAATGTGTGCGTTCAGACAGTCACAGGTCAAGAGCCAGGCAGGAGGACAATGGACAGAAGAGCCAACGAACTAAAAATAAAAGAACAGATATGAAAAAGCCACCATCTTTGTCTTTTTGACATTTTCCGACTTTCATACAAGCCAGGACAAAGTTGCTCGCAGCTACTTGTGGATTCAAATACTCTATCGAGTGCTTTGATGAGTTTTTGCAATTTGATTGTCGTCCTGTCAGCCTGTTTCTGTTTTTTTTTTCAATCTAGGGATGGAAAGTATGAGGGAAATGATGGAGCAATCAATAACCGCTCCGGAAAAATGGCAGAAAGAAATGGTCCGTCACTAAGGACATTTGTGAAGCAGAGGAGTGACATCACCACAAAGGCGACACATTCTGCTGATGGTTTTGGTGAATAATGATTGAGGCGCGTTAAGAGAAAGGTAGCTGTGTCAGCATGCGTAGGCTGCAAAGGATCAAGCAAAGGTTTACTCCATGCTGAAAAGAGAAGAAAAGAAGCACAACGTTTCGACTGTGGAGCCTTCTGCGCCATCTTCTTTAGCGGTGATGATGTTTACATTGGAAAAACGGAGACATGCGTCCCTGGGTGGGCTTGAACCACCAACCTTTCGGTTAACAGCCGAACGCGCTAACCGATTGCGCCACAGAGACTGACGGCCGCGTGTGCTCCCTACATTTGCAGGTTTATGGTCAAAGAAAACAATCACTTGCGCTTCTTGCAGCCGGCAATCTTTTTCCACTGACAACCAAGAAATGGATTTCATCTTTCACAAGCTGTATGGATTTCTTCAAAAACAAGTTATTCCAGAAAGGAAATGAATTCTTGCATTAAACTGAACCAAGCTGTACATGTTTGTCTGAAATGATACATTCGGCACAACAAGACACGGAGAGAGGCACCGCTGGTATTCAGACCCAGGATCGCCTGCTTACTAGGCGAGCACTTTAAGCCACTAGGGAACAGCGCCAGCGGAGCACCGCGCTTTTACAGACACTTGGACACATCTGCGTTCGGTGTGCACTTAACCTGCTCTCTGAGCCCGTTGCCTCCGTCCCATTTAATAGCAGAACTGACGCCAAGAGAAATGATGAGAAATGGCATTTATCGGGCACTTTTCATGTCCAAGGAGTTCAATGCCCTTGACACCTCCCCAAGGTGACAGAGCTGTGCATTCTTTGGCGACACCATTTTTTCTTTTGTTTAATTTCTATACTTATTGATAGAATAAAAACGATATGTCATGTACTGTAAGGGAAATGTCTCTTTTCATGGGGAAAGCTAGCACCAGCAAATGTTGTGTTTAGAAGAAGTGATTTAACATGACACGTGACCTAATTTACCGGAGCAAAAGCTCACCCAGCAAGCCCTGCTTTACTTCTACAGGAGAGAAGTACTGTAGAGTCTGCAAGATGTTCAGCTGGGTAGCTACGTCAGCATGCCTCGGCTGCAAAGGAACAAGTACTAGGTTTATTGCATGCTGAAAAGAGAAGAACGGAAACACAGCGTTTCGACTGTGAGGTCTTCTCACACCTGAAGAAGCCTCACACCTGTAAAAGGCTCCATGGTTTTCTTTCTTCTCTTTTCAACATGGAATACACCTATTGTCTGCAAGATGTGACAATTTCATGGTGTTTTGGAAGAAAACCTTTTTTCTTTGAATTCAAAATCAATCGGAATTTCAGCACAACACATCAACACTTTTTCTGTTTTAAGGAGATGATATTTTAAACCTGACAAAAATAGTAGGAAACACAAGTTTCTTGCTGTGAAAATTTAGATGGGGAAGTGTACTACTAGTAGCAGTGTAGAGCTCTCTGTGGTGGAGTGCAAGCGCATGTTCTATGGGCCAGTGGCGTAATGGATAACGCGTCTGACTTCGGATCAGAAGATTGGAGGTTTGAGTCCTGCCTGGCTCGTGAGGCTTTTAAACCTCTCAGGTTCCTAGGTAACAGGTTGCCGTCATGTATATGAACTATAGAAAAGCATTTGCCACAACCCGTAAATTAGCACGCAAGTGCGGGCTGGTGAACACAGAACTGTATGGAGATCATCTCCAGCTCCGAGCTCAATTGCAATGAAAAAACATGCAGAACAGAACTGGAGAGCAGCTGAATTTGTGCTCGGTAGGGTGGGGAGGACTCAGCATTGCTATTGTTCTAATTGGCATGAACTGCAGGGGATCTGAATCAGAACATGTCAGTTAGTTTGATCATTGCGTCAGTATGTAGGCCACGTTAATACAGAATTATTACTTTGTCTGTCTCGTCTTTGTATATAGCTGAATGTCCCTGACAATTTCATGTTAGTTTTTAAGAACGACATTGGTGCTAATATATACATATATAGCATATAAGGAACACGTAAAAGTTTAGTCCATGCTGAAAAGATAAGAAAACCGCCACAACGTTTCATCTTGGAATAAATCTTTACTTGTTGTTTTGCAGCCTACCCATTCTGACCTAACTCCTCCCTTGAAATTCCCTAACAGATAAGGGTACGTAACGGCTCATGCGATGCTCAGTTGCAATTTGTCCCAAAACAAACAAGAACAGCAGCTGAGGGTTTGAGTTTGAACATGCACTGTATTAAAGCAGCTTTTATTTCCATTGATAAATGCTAGATATTCCTACAGAGATTCTCCAGGTGAGTAAGCGATTCCTGTTTCTGTTTCTATTTCTGTTTCATATATATATACAGTATATATATGTTACATGTGTCTCTGCAATAGTATAAATGTGTTATACACTATCAGGGGCTGCTTTTTTGTGCACCTCATCTACAACAAGGGTTTTTTTTTCATTTATGTTTGTGGACCTTCACCATTTGAGGAAGTGAGTTAGATAAGAAAGTTACAGGTATGGTGAGCAATGACTGACAAAGGCACGTACTGCGTATTCCTTACAGAAGTGTAAGCAATTTGTTCTAAAAAACACCGGCTAAAGTCCAACATCGTTAGCAATCTTATTACTTAAACAGAATTAACATCAATAAACTGTAAGGTGCTGGTACATGCGAGTAGATTTGATCTTCTATTAAACAAAAATGCAATTACAGCTCTAAAAAGGTCAACCTAGACTTCTGTAACAGATCTGTTCAGGTCATCGCTGTTTCTCTGACCTTGTGAGTCTTTGGAATTTTAAAAGTGTATTTTGCTTGCCTTTCATGTGGTCTGTGTACAAGTCACTGTGGCGTATGCGGTCCTACACAGCCTTGCTATAGACGTGACGAGCCTCCGCTATGTTGCAATGGAGAACAGGTTCAGTACGGAGCTGCCGAGAAAATTCAGCTGGAAAGCTCGTTGCAGAAAAGCATCGTTATCTGTGTCCAGCGGCAAAGCGTCCATCGTGGGTGCTGAAGAATCGATTTCAGAGGCTGCGGGTCCAGGCGATTTAGAGTGTTAAAGGTCCCAGCGAAAACGAAACGGCGCTGGTCCTTTTACACGCACGCACGCAACCAAATGCAAAGGACGCCGTAGTCGGCAGGATTTGAACCTGCGCGGGGAGACCCCAACGGATTTCAAGTCCGTCACCTTAACCACTCGGCCACGACTACAGCGAGCACCGCGGCCGCTGCCTTCTTGCTACAATCGAACAGGGAGTGCGAGGTGGCGGCGGCAGCGGAGGCAACTTTTTTCAAGTTCGCTCTCCGTTTAAGAAACCTTTTACGCCATACGTGCAAGGACACACACACACACACCTCAGAGGACTTAAGGGTGGCTTCAAGTTGGAATGATAAAGTCTCCCCGTTCGGACATGAAAACAGAACGTTCTTAGACAGAAAGCAATCAACAACGGAGACATGTGGACGACGATTTTAGTCACTGCACTTTGAATAGCATTTTTACTCCAGTTACAGGAGATGCACCAATGGCCCTTGACCTACGCTCTTACCAATGCCTTGAACATTCAAACAAAACAGCCCTCAAGTCCTGCGGTTATATATAATGCTGTTACGTGTCGAGGCAGTATTTGACTCTGTCCTACCGTTGAGACACGGGGCAGATATGGAAACGAACACATGCTACGGATCGTCTCTAATCGGTCCCTACAGTTGGAAGGCTCCTTGAAGCGTGCACCCCCATCATTCATCTTTGCGCATCTGTGAAAGGTAGACTCTTGAGCAATGTTTGAGCCAGCTCTAAGGCAACTAGTGCTATTGGACAGACACCTCTGGAAGATCCTAAGAGTCTCTTAACACCACTTCCAGCAGTAAGCTTAATTGTTCGCTGGAGGTCTCCCACCCAGGTACTGACCAGGCAAAGAATCACCAGTACATTGAATGAGGAAGTTAATCCTGAAATCCAATTACATATCTCAAGGTAAGACAAATCCATAAGAACATGTCTTAGTATTACTTCGTTTACATTAGTATGGCACTGAGTTGGAGCTCCTCTTTAAGCTGTGGTT
Source organism: Lepisosteus oculatus (assembly GCF_040954835.1). Taxonomy (NCBI): domain Eukaryota; kingdom Metazoa; phylum Chordata; class Actinopteri; order Semionotiformes; family Lepisosteidae; genus Lepisosteus; species Lepisosteus oculatus. The sequence goes on along the minus strand of NW_027168432.1, from coordinate 166,838 downwards.
TAGTTTTGCATTCATGTGTTTCTAGAGCAGTTATTTATGGGGGTGGGTGGGTCTTCCACAGAGGCTCAGGACAAATCCCCCGCCTGAAAGTCTAATGTGTGCGTTCAGACAGTCACAGGTCAAGAGCCAGGCAGGAGGACAATGGACAGAAGAGCCAACGAACTAAAAATAAAAGAACAGATATGAAAAAGCCACCATCTTTGTCTTTTTGACATTTTCCGACTTTCATGCAAGCCAGGACAAAGTTGCTCGTAGCTACTTGTGGATTCAAATACTCTATCGAGTGCTTTGATGAGTTTTTGCAATTTGGTTGTCGTCCTGTCAGCCTGTTTCTGTTTTTTTTTTTTCAATCTAGGGATGGAAAGTATGAGGGAAATGATGGAGCAATCAATAACCGCTCCGGAAAAATGGCAGAAAGAAATGGTCCGTCACTAAGGACATTTGTGAAGCAGAGGAGTGACATCACCACAAAGGCGACACATTCTGCTGATGGTTTTGGTGAATAATGATTGAGGCGCGTTAAGAGAAAGGTAGCTGTGTCAGCATGCGTAGGCTGCAAACGATCAAGCAAAGGTTTACTCCATGCTGAAAAGAGAAGAAAAGAAGCACAACGTTTCGACTGTGGAGCCTTCTGCGCCATCTTCTTTAGCGGTGATGATGTTTACATTGGAAAAACGGAGACATGCGTCCCTGGGTGGGCTTGAACCACCAACCTTTCGGTTAACAGCTGAACGCGCTAACCGATTGCGCCACAGAGACTGACGGCCGCTTGTGTTCCCTACATTTGCAGGTTTATGGTCAAAGAAAACAATCACTTGCGCTTCTTGCAGCCGGCAATCTTTTTCCACTGACAACCAAGAAATGGATTTCATCTTTCACAAGCTGTATGGATTTCTTCAAAAACAAGTTATTCCAGAAAGGAAATGAATTCTTGCATTAAACTGAACCAAGCTGTACATGTTTGTCTGAAATGATACATTCGGCACAACAAGACACGGAGAGAGGCACCGCTGGTATTCAGACCCAGGATCGCCTGCTTACTAGGCGGGCACTTTAAGCCACTAGGGAACAGCGCCAGCGGAGCACCGCGCTTTTACAGACACTTGGACACATCTGCGTTCGGTGTGCACTTAACCTGCTCTCTGAGCCCGTTGCCTCCGTCCCATTTAATAGCAGAACTGACGCCAAGAGAAATGATGAGAAATGGCATTTATCGGGCACTTTTCATGTCCAAGGAGCTCAATGCCCTTGACACCTCCACAAGGCGACAGAGCTGTGCATTCTTTGGCGACACCATTTTTTCTTTTGTTTAATTTCTATACTTATTGATAGAATAAAAATGATATGTCATGTACTGTAAGGGAAATGTCTCTTTTCATGGGGAAAGCTAGCACCAGCAAATGTTGTGTTTAGAAGAAGTGATTTAACATGACACGTGACCTAATTTACCGGAGCAAAAGCTCACCCAGCAAGCCCTGCTTTACTTCTACAGGAGAGAAGTACTGTAGAGTCTGCAAGATGTTCAGCTGGGTAGCTACGTCAGCATGCCTCGGCTGCAAAGGAACAAGTACTAGGTTTATTGCATGCTGAAAAGAGAAGAACGGAAACACAGCGTTTCGACTGTGAGGTCTTCTCACACCTGAAGAAGCCTCACACCTGTAAAAGGCTCCATGGTTTTCTTTCTTCTCTTTTCAACATGGAATACACCTATTGTCTGCAAGATGTGACAATTTCATGGTGTTTTGGAAGAAAACCTTTTTTCTTTGAATTCAAAATCAATCGGAATTTCAGCACGACACATCAACACTTTTTCTGTTTTAAGGAGATGATATTTTAAACCTGATAAAAATAGTAGGAAACACAAGTTTCTTGCTGTGAAAATTTAGATGGGGAAGTGTACTACTAGTAGCAGTGTAGAGCTCTCTGTGGTGGAGTGCAAGCGCATGTTCTATGGGCCAGTGGCGTAATGGATAACGCGTCTGACTTCGGATCAGAAGATTGTAGGTTCGAGTCCTGCCTGGCTCGTGAGGCTTTTAAACCTCTCAGGTTCCTCGGTAACAGGTTGCCGTCATGTATATGAACTATAGAAAAGCATTTGCCACAACCCGTAAATTAGCACGCAAGTGCGGGCTGGTGAACACAGAACTGTATGGAGATCATCTCCAGCTCCGAGCTCAATTGCAATGAAAAAACATGCAGAAAAGAACTGGAGAGCAGATGAATTTGTGCTCAGTAGGGTGGGGAGGACTCAGCATTGCTATTGTTCTAATTGGCATGAACTGCAGGGGATCTGAATCAGAACATGTCAGTTAGTTCGATCATTGCGTCAATATGTAGGCCACGTTAATACAGAATTATTACTTTGTCTGTCTCGTCTTTGTATATAGCTGAATGTCCCTGACAATTTCATGTTAGTTTTTAAGAACGACATTGGTGCTAATATATACATATATAGCATATAAGGAACACGTAAAAGTTGAGTCCATGCTGAAAAGATAAGAAAACCGCCACAATGTTTCATCTTGGAATAAATCTTTACTTGTTGTTTTGCAGCCTACCCATTCTGACCTAACTCCTCCCTTGAAATTGCCAAACAGATAAGGGTACGTAACGGCTCATGCGATGCTCAGTTGCAATTTGTCCCAAAACAAACAAGAACAGCAGCTGAGGGTTTGAGTTTGAACATGCACTGTATTAAAGCAGCTTTTATTTCCATTGATAAATGCTATATATTCCTACAGAGATTCTCCAGGTGAGTAAGCGATTCCTGTTTCTGTTTCTATTTCTGTTTCATATATATATATACAGTATATATACAGTATTGTACTATTATTATATAATTCGTTACACTGTGGCTGTGTTGTGTGTGTTAAGCTGCTGTTGCACTGCAATTTCCCTCACGGGATCAATAAAGTATCTATCTATAAGAAGACATTACCAACAACGACCACAAGATGGAGATATTGTCTAGACATTACCAACAACGACCACAAGATGGAGATATTGTCCAAAGAGGCAAGAAGGGCAAAGCCGCGATAAGGTAAAATCATTTTTTGTAAGAGATTGGTGTCAGAATGCACATCCGTATCCCAAACAGAATCTCTAGTAAAATATGATCATTTGTGAAACAGGCAAATGAGTGTCTGCTACAATATGATTGCTACAGATGCAGCCATTCAAAATGTGCGGGCGATACTGCATTATTTTCCGGTACGCTGTACGCAGTCTACCGCGAGTTACCGGTAAATACCGCGAGTTACCGGTAAATACCGCTAGCAAAATAATAGTATCCGGAATTTCCGCAAGGTGGAGCTAATAAAGCTCAACTTCTCATGTTTGAGCTGTAGCCATCAAAGTCTTTAATGAAGATATTACTAATAGTATTAATAATAAATGACCTTGGACAAGCTGTAAACTCAAAGTATTGCCCTGGTCCACATTATTTTTTTCACTGACCTTCTTTGTAAAAGTAACACCACAGCATTTCGCAATCACGCATTTTTTTCCAATCATGCAAAGTACAGTAATTTTTGAGAATCGATTCACCATGCCTTTCACATGCTCATAAAAGAGATTGATTTAGGAACATAAACATATTACCGTATGCAAACTGTACTGTATACAGTTTGTATATGTATATGTATATGTATATGTATATTTAATGTCTTAACTGTGCCCGTTTAAGTATTGAATATTTATATGGAATTTTACCACTGAAGGGAAATCTTAGTGCCTGAGCATAAAAAGAATAGGAGCGTAATGCAACGCGTGTGAAGGCCATAAACGATATTAATTTTGGAACATAAACATACAGTATATGGCTGGTCTCGGTACTTTAAAGAAAACATACACGAAACATGGTTTCATTATGACCAGAATCGGTCTTGAGATATTTTTAACTTGATTTACAGTATTTGAGAGGTATGTCTTGACACCGATACTACGTAAATACTCCTCACGTATATGTTTCTAGGTTTATATTATGCATTTCATACGGTCAAATTGCTTTTGAGCAACTGATGAGAAGCGCGAAACGGTATGCCCAGGGCGTTTTAGTTTTTGTTTTGTTTTAATGCAGTGCAGTGGATTGATTAGAGATATCAAGTACATACAAGTCATTTTTTAAATGTTGTAGTTCGTCTTGTAAAAATGTTACGAGTACATCATCTGTCAACAATTACACAGGTTCTGTTTCCATATTGCGGTTTTTGGTTACGTAATACTATTTTCTAATTTCACGTTGTGAATATATGATTTGGGCAAACAGAGCCGCAAAGAAGTACATTATGGGTTGTTGTTGTTTTTTTGCAGTTTTATCTAAAATAAGCGATGCTTAAACCTTTGTCTGATTCTTGTGAAACTATCCACACGACAGTTACCTAGGAGTTGACTTCAGTGATGTCACTGATGGGATGTTTCTAAAAATCCATCCTCTGTAAAACATCTTCTCTAGTTGTTCTGCATATGTATTCGCTAATGAAGCTGTGTGTTCTGAGCCTGGTTCTCTACATTTCTGTATGAACCAGCTTAGAGGGCTAAAGACAGCTTGTGTTTAAATTGAGTGTAAGGTAATTTATGCTTCTAAAGTCATGGTCAGCATTTATTATTGTACTGTGCTGTAAACTTCTTCTGTGCCTAATTACATTATTTTATAGTCGATAATGTTTCTGTAGTGCTTTTTCAGCCCTCAGCATGTGACTGCGCTGGTGGTGCTGTGGGTTAGGTTCCTGACTCCTATGTCACATGGTCTGTGGTTGAATCTCATGGAACTATGACTTTAATTTTTAACAAACATTTCTTTGAAAAAATGAAACATTTCCCTTGGTCAGAGATTAAATAAAACCTCACTCGCATCAAAACAAATTTATATTTCTAAATATCACAACATGATCGAATTTACGTCTTTTTAATAACAATGAATAGTCACCTATGCGTTACAAAATAAACATTTATATTGATTTGAATCGAGTTTTGATTTAAATCGTAAACGCGTGTTTAAAGGCGATATACTGTATAAAAGCGCTGATTCTTATGGAATGTGTTTGGCCGGGGATTCAAAAAAATTATTTTTTTTAATCGCGTATCTAAGGAAAATTGCAGTATAACTTTGTTCATGCACAAACAGTGGCATGTTACATTATAATTTGGGTGTCTCCTCTTGCCAGAAAGCTCTAAATTGGATTTTGAGTGCGGTTTTTGACTTTTTCTAAATTGCAACCCATAAATAAAGCTGATACAGTTTAGACTTACTGTATTCTAAACTGTATTACAACATCACATTGGACAATGCAACGTAAATTGCAAAAATGCACTTGGAATCTGTCCAAGCCCTACTACGAAAATTATTAAAACTGCGACACTTATCATTCATCTTTAAATAAACTTTATTTTATATAGCGTTTTAAGCGAATAGGTAATTAGATTGCTCATAAACCTAATCGCTTTTTCTACATAAACACAGCGTGATTGCTCTCTGAAAATGCTTTTTTCTTTATATTTAGGCTCAGATTTCAACTATAGATTGTATTATTATAAACTTTCTTGGAAAAATGTCTTTTATGTAAACCATGTTTGCTATTAATTCATTTAGGGCTAAAATACGTTCATTGTCTTCCAATCGAGTCGAGTTGACATTGGAAGCTTGCCACGCCCGGACTGTTACACCAACGCATTAGCATGTTGAAGCGATTTCATTGAGGAGGCCATCTACTAGTTAACACTGTACTTCCTACTTTGAAAACACCTGTGAAATTGGTTTAATTCGTCACAGCCAGCACTCCGGCAGAGAGGGGGGTTGTACTCGTTAATGTCTGATGACATACAAGTGGAAAGATTACAGATTTTAATCGTTTTAAAATTTTTCTGAACCAGGGAAAATCTGATCATGTTTCTCTATAACAATAATAAAAAACTTTATTTTAAATTATTTTACATATCCCGCTTGCACATCGCACGACTTTAATAAATCTATTCTTTATTAATACTAAATAAATAATACTAAAAATACTACAGCAAAGAGGTCACTTGATTTTTGGAATAATTCCAAATAGCACAATGATCCACTGGCATTCCTGAAGTCTGTTTAGTGCATAATCTTCCAAATACAATCACTAAGCAATTATAAGAATTATACCATCCTATTTCTTTGTGATGTCCTGTAAAAACTAAACCTATTTTTATAAGGCTTTTACTCAAAAGGTTTCCAAACACACAAAGCATTTGTGAAGTACTATAGTATTTCTAAAGGTTACTGGTACAACATCAATCATTAAAGCTTAACAATAAAGTTTAGATTGCTGACTATGGACTAACTACATTAACTAACTGCAATGCAACATTATACATTTTACAAGAATATCTGGTTGAATTCTTGCATTTGTAGCCAATTTAATGCGAGAGAAATAAGCCAATTTAATTATTTCACAAAAAATAATGTAATATAAAATGGATGTTTTTAACTTTATTGTAGTGTTTTAGAAACTAATATGTCTTCAAAAATGGTTGTTTTTCACTCCTAGGAATGAAAGCTGTTGTTATATGATGTTTATTTTCAAATTTGGAAAAATCAAAGGATTCTAGCTTTCTCCCCTTGCAGGCATCGGACACAGAGAACCTCATGGTTTTCCTAAAAATCATTTTTTATGTTCCCTGGTGTTCCAAACTTAGTTTTAATTTGTTATTATGTTAAAAACAGGGTAATAAATTTCTAATTGGACTATAAATAATGTCATATTGTCTGCTATAAAACTGATGTTTTCAACTCTATTGTAGAGATTCTAGAATCATCTAATAGAGAATTGAAATAAAAAAAGGGCATAAGAAGACATTACCAACAACGACCACAAGATGGAGATATTGTCTAGACATTACCAACAACGACCACAAGATGGAGATATTGTCCAAAAAGGCAAGAAGGGCAAAGCCGCGATAAGGTAAAATCATTTTTTGAAAGAGATTGCTGTCAGAATGCACAACTGAATCCCAAACAGAATCTCTAGTCAAATATGATCATTTGTGAAACAGGCAAATGAGTCTCTCAGGTGCCCATTGCTCATTTTCAGACACATTTATGCAATACTTTCACCATGCGTTGAGCAATAGGGATTAAAGATACCAGAGGTAAGGTTTAAAAGTGATTCTGAGGTGCAACACATCAGCAATACAGCTAGGCATCTGAAATGCGGGGTTTGAGAGCCCTTCAGGGAACACCGTACCCTAAAGGTACCAGAAGTCCACTAGTATAAGCATTAAGTCACTGTCACCCCTGTTACAATGTGATTGCTACATATCTTCATTTCTTTGGTTTTTAAGGAGTAAGAGTGCAGGGGGTCTAAATCTGCGATCCAGTGTGTTGAAGTATTTCACAACATTACCTGTAGCCCGTATGGAAATAAATACTAATTCTGATTATTGCCCTGGGCATGTACCAATAAATCACTGAGCATATATATATATATCACTGTGTTGAAGCTAGAGACCTGTATGTAATATTATGGTGCTAAAATGTCATTTTCACATATATTAATGTAATAAATGATTGCTTATGCTTTATAAACAAATCTAATTAAAATAAATGATTAAGTTTTGTATTTATCTTGTACCATAGAACATGATTTTCTTTGTATTTCAAGCCCACAAAGTGTCCAAATGACGCACTACATGATATAAGGAAGATTATCACATGCATATCGGTATTATCTTTCTTATGAAAATGCATTCCTTTCATTACCTTTTACTTTTTAAAATGAACTCAAATTGTGTATAATGTAATAATTTAAGTAGAAGTGCTTCACTGTTCTATGCCGTCTGGAAATAAATCCTCAGACTACTTACTGCCCTGGGCATGTACCAATAAATTACAGGAGCACATCTATATATCACTGCGTTGAAGCAGGAGACACACAATCACTGCAAACACATCCTAAATACAGTGTTCTAGCACCTTTGACCTCATCCAGAACATATCATTTCTTGAAAGGGATTGCTGTCCGAATGCACATCTGAATCCCAAACAGAATCTCTAGTAAAATACGATCATTTGTGAAACAGGCAAATGACTGTCTCAGGGGCCCATTCCTCATTCTCAAGACACATGTATGCAGTACGTACACCATGCATTGAGCAATAGGGATTAAAGACACCACAGCTAAGGTTAGAAGTCATTCTGACTATATTCTAAAATATTGGACTCATATTCTTATGATGGCAGACATGATGCTGCGTTTAAAACCGGGGTTAATGGACATTATATGACTGTCAATTCTGTTTTGTTTTGGAGACTCTTGGCTGCCTATATGGTACACTGCAGCGTGAAGGAATTATTTTCCAAAACTGTGTCAGCTCAAAAGTTGTAAGAGAACCTCTCCAGCTGCTTTAACTCTCTTCATTTTTGTCATTTAATTGTCTGTCGGCACTATGTGGCAGCGTTGCATGACAACCCCTCTCACCACGGAAAGGAACCTAACAGCTTTTGTAAGAGAGTAGAAAAGGACCTGGCCAGTAAGGGGCACGAACCTGTGACTTTGGCGTTATTAGCACCATGCTCTAACCAACTGAGCTAACCAGCCTCACGACAGTGGCTCTCTCTGTGCTGCAAAAAATCGAACTCAGGGAATTTCTTTTGCCCTCCTTTGAATAGAAAGCCGTGTAATTCAGTGTACGGGCTTTCTCATGCAGTTTCATGGTTCTTGTAACCCAAATCCTACACTGGCCTGAAGTGCCCCCCATTTCACAGAATTTTTCAGCTGATTTAAAATGTACCTAAAGGAGAAGCATTATTGAAGACGATCAATTACCAAGAGCTTTTGTCAAAGGTTTTGGTGGTCATTTTTAATGACCACAGAGCGCTGTGACCTCGGTTTTACATCTCATCCAAAAGACAGCGCCCTTTTACAACACAGTGTCTCCGTCACTATGCTGGGGCATTGGGACCCGCACAGACCTCAGGGTGAGCGCCCCACCGCCGGCACCATTAACACCGCTTCCAGCTGGAAGCTTTGTTTTTCCCTGTAGCTCACCCTCATCCGGGTACTGACCTGGCTCACACCTGCTTAGCTTCAGTGGGTTTTCAGTTGCGAGTTGCAAGGGGATGCAAGTGATGGAGCAGCTCGCTGCAAAAGCCACTGCATTGGCCGGGAATCAAAGCCGAGCCTCCCGCGTGGCAGGCGAGAATTCTACCACTGAACCACCAACGCTCAGAACCCGGGCCTTCAAAAAAGACGCTTTTTTGGTGCTCTGTGCAAAAAGCGTCGACATCTGCTTCCAGCTGTAAAATGCCATTCGCGGACGCTGAAGAACTTATTTGCAAGGGAGCGGGTACAAGCAATTTGGCATTTTAAAACCACCAGGAACACCGAACAGGCGCGCTTCTTTGCTTGCGCCGAAACACAACGACAGGAGGTGGACAACGTAGTCGGCAGGATTCGAACCTCTTTCTGTCTATTATATACTAAATGTTCTCTTGTCTGTCTCTTGTTTGTATAGAACTGAATGTCCCTGACAATGTACTGTTAGTTTTAATTGAAGAAAGGCATTTGTGTTCAAATATATCAGACAAGTTTACGTAACTGCTCATGCGACACTCAGTTGTAATTAGTCAAGAAATAAAGTCGAACAACAGCTGCGGGTTTGATTCTGAACGTATCAGATTGCAGCACCTTTTACTTCCATTGACAAATGATAGAGATTCGAAGAGAGATCCTTCAGACCAGCAAGCAAACCCACGGCTATTTCGGTTTTCTATCTAGGCAACGTTGGTGTCTGCAATAGCATACATGAAAGCGTGATGCAATTTCTGTGGCTAAATTTGTTGCACGTCATGCACAGTAAGAGTGTTTCTAACACCAAATAAAAAGTCAACAATTAGCGATTACGCCTTCTCCTCAGTTAACCCACTGAAACCCTTGCTGTTAACAGTTCTTTAATGCATGCTTTACGAGCACCTACATATTGTGTCGGTTCTTTCAGTTTTATTCATTAGGTTTTCAAAGGCATAAGTAGAACACCAGAGGTGCGAACGCAAGATGTGTGGTTATTTGAAGAACTCATTTCCATGGCAGCGGGGCCAAGCTATTTAGTGTTTTTATAGTACCAGGGAAGGAGAAGCGGCACTTCACCTTTGCCGCGCAGGCACAAGGAGACGTGCGGCAGACGCCGTAGTCGGCAAGATTTGAACCTGCATGGGGAGTCCCCAACGGATTTCGAGTCCATCGCCTTAACCACTCGGCCACGACTACAGCGAGTTCACCATCGCCGCATTCCTCCTTTAATCTAACACGGAGTGCGACGTGGCTGCGGAAACCTTTTCAAAGTCGCTCTCCGTTAAAAAAAAATAATACCTTTGACAAAATACGTGCCGGCAGACAGACACGCCTCAGAGGGTTTAAGGCTGGCTTCATGTCGGAATGATAAAGTCTCCCCGTCCGGACATGAAAATGCCACTTTGTTACACACAAAAAAAGAATCAACAACAGAGAAATGCCCACAAGCATTTGAAAAGCCGCACCACGTCGCACTTGAAATAGCTCTTACATTAGTGGTAGACACAGGAATCGCATTTTTATTTACGCTCTTACCAACGCGATGGAAAGCAAAACAAAGCAAAGCAGAGCAAAACAAAACGAACAAACGAAAACCCTGCACATAACGCCGTTACGTGCCCAAGTGGTATTGTACGTCATCCTAGCACTGCACCCCGGGGCGTACGGTACATGGGAACGAGCACACGCCACGAATCGTCTCGAATCACTCCCTACAGCTGTAAGGCACCTTGAAGCGTGCACCCCCAACATTCTTCTTTGCACATCTGTGAAAGGTAAACTCTTGAGCAAACTCTGAACCAGCTCTAAGGAAACTAATCCGATTAGACGTTACTTTGACTCATCTTCTTACGCTCAGTGCCGGATTGCTCAAACTCCAGCTAGGGTTAGGGTTAGCATTCCCACGCTACTTAGACACTTTGTTTACGCTCAGTGCTGGATTTTGGGAACTTCAGGACGAGTGGGAATTTTCTCCTATCTGTCCATTCTGTTTTGTTTTGGAGACTCTTGGCTGCCTATGTTGTACAGTGCAGCGTGAAGGAAACATTTTCCAAAACTGTGTCAGCTCAAGAGTTGTAAGAAAACCTCTCCAGCTGCTACAACTCTCTTCATTTTTGTCATTTAATGTGACACTCGATGTATAACTGGAGCCTCACATATGCAAATGGTGCGGCTCCAGTTCGACACCCAGTTCGACACCACTTTACAGTATATGACAAAAGCATGGCAAACTGTGCCGGACCAGCAGATAACTTCCGCTTATTTTGACCATATTAAACATCTTCCCACTTGCATTTGTGACACTTGATTTTGGCTCCACCTAAGAAACTCTTAAATCTTCTAACACTTTTCTCTTCTCCCGCAACACACTTGTCTGTCGGCACTATGTGGAAGCGTTGCATGACAACCCATCTCACCACGGAAAGGAACCTAACAGCTTTGGTAAGAGAGTAGAATTACCTGAAGAACTGCTTTCCATGGAAGCAGGACCAAGCGATGTAGCATTTTTATAGTACCAGGAAAGGAGAAGCGGCACTTCGCCTTTGCCACACAGGCACAAGGCGACGTGCAGCAGACGCCGTAGTCAGCAGGATTCGAACCTGAGCAGGGAGTCCTCAATGGATTTCAAGTCCATCGCCTTAACTCTTCGGCCACAACTACAGTGAGCTCGCCGCCGCCGCATTCCTCCTCCGGAGTGCGAGGTGTCTGCGGAAACCTTTTTAAAGTCGCTCTCCGTTAAAAAAAAAATACCTTTCACAAGATACATGCCGGCAGACAGACACGCCTCAGAGGGTTTAAGGCTGGCTTCACGTTCAAATGATAAAGTCTCACCGTCCGGATGTCAAAATGCAACTTTGGCAGACAGAAAAAAAACATCAACAAACCACAAATGTGGACAAGGATTTTACAAGCTGCACCACACTGCACTTTCAAAAGCATTTACATTCGTGTTAGACGCAGGAATTGTCCTTGTTTTGCGCGCTTACGAACGCCATACAAATAAAACAGGTCTACGGGTCTGAAACCTGCTCCACGGAAAACAGTTCTGTTGCGCTTTTGATCAAAGGGAGATTCTCTGTTCTTACTTTTTCATGACATAACACCCAAAGGGGCTTCTTTGGAGCTGGATTCCAACCAGCATCCTAAAGTTTCTTGGTCGTATCCTTTACAGTCCTCTGTTCGGTCGACATGGAACAGAAGGGGGCAGCTTTCCTCACACATACAGTGCAGTTCTGCATCAGACCTCTAACTCGTTTCCTTAGCTTGGATTTAAGCCACGAAGCAGGCTTCTACTGTATAAACGTCTAGAGGAATCACAAACTATTTGAGAGGCCATCATCCCAGGGGGAACTGACAAAGTCTATCCCTAAACACCTAGCGCAGTCTCTCGAGAGACTGTCAAAAATCGCTTTCTCCGTTTGTGCTGCAAGTAAGTGAAAATGCGGTCTCAACCCAGAGCCACTTGGCAGCAGCGGCACGTAAATACTGTTACTGCCACTGCTCGATACCGACGTTAGCCTACTATACCATGTTCAGCCACCGCTAGAAAATGTACAGCTCTAGTACTGGAGCAAACAGAAGGAGGGCCAACATCTAACAGGCACACGTGTCAGACATAGAGAGCGCCGAGGATGGGATTCGAACCCATGCGTGCAGAGCACAATGGATTAGCAGTCCATCGCCTTAACCACTCGGCCACCTCGTCAATGAAACTGGGCTGTCCAGACACGGGTTGGCACGCTCCAGATGATCTTTTTCTTTTTTTTCCCTCGTACTCGAGGGTCCTTTTCCTGTTCCACATGCGATTTCAACATTTTCCTTGGGAGATGTCAAGCCAGCAAGCCACTGCTGTGGTTCAGTGGCCAGTGTGGAGTTCAGTGGCCCTGTTGTACACAGAAAGCACATTGAGCTCCTTGGACATGAAAAGTTCCAGATAAAAGCCATTTGTCATCCTTTCTCTTGGTGTCGATGTTGCTATTGTATGTAAAGGTGGCAACTTGCTCAGCGAGCAGGCGGAGCACACACCGAATGCAGATGTGTCTGAGTGGTGTGTCCAAGTGGCTGCAAAAAAACAGCACTCCCGGGGCGCCGTGGCTTAGTTGGTTAAAGCGCCTGTCTAGTAAACAAGAAATCCTGGGTCCGAATCCCAGCGGTGCCTTTTTTTGTGCTGTGTTCTCGAACAGAACTGGTCATTATGGACAACCGCATACGCCTAGACTTAATTAAATGCAAGTATTCATTTCCTGTCTTGAACGACTTGTTTTTCTTAAAATGGATGCAACTTGCAAAACATGAAATACAAACCTCGCTAATCAGCGCTCGCGGCTGGCAAAAAAAAAAGAAGTCAGCAATGTTTTTTTTCTTTAACCTTAACCCTGCTAATGGAGAAGAGTTAAACGACCGAGTCTATGCAGCTTAAACGGTGCTCACGTCGGGTTCTTAGCTGAAAGGGTGATAAATCCCGCTCACCCCAGTCCTTAATCTTTTAAAAGGATACAAAATTGAACCTAGTCGCCACATCACATACATCCTGTTCAACGATAAAAAGGTGACATCTATCCTCGATCCAGAGTAAATCCCACGTTGAGGGCATATTTTTTTCCACTTTACCATGAGTCGGGCTCGGCTGCACAGAGGCGAGAGCAGAGCAATGAGGTCACGGGGACAGGAGAGCCACACGCTGGCGGTTTAAACACGCGGAAGAAAACTGAGGGATCCACAGTATGTGGACCCTCCGTGCGCCATCAGTCCGCACTCCGGACTCTGAATCCTGCCATCCGAGTTAAGATCTCGGCGGAACCTGAGGCGCAGTTCTTTCTTAAAACGTAATCTGGTGAGCATTTCTAGAATCGTACTTGTATAGATGCAGCCTTTAATGTGTTGCTAGGTTAAAATTGATGACTTCTTGAACTTCAGTAGGCAACTGCCCTCTTGATTTTGGATTTAATTTCTTTATTACAGGGGCGCTTTTATGAAGACCGAGTCATGTTCAGGTACTTTGCTTGATGGAGGAAGCATATTTCGGACTCTGTGATCTGCTCACCTGGAAAGGTCTGCTGTACTACTACAAGAGAGAAGTAGAGTCTGGAAGAATGGACAATTTTATGATGCTTTGGAAGATAATGTTTTTTTTTTCTTTGAAATTGAAATGAATCAGAATATCAGTGCAAAAGACAAACTCTTGGTTTGGTTTAAAGAGATATGGTTTTAAAACAGACAAAATGTAGAAAACAGGTGTTTCTCACTTTTGGAAGAGAATGGACCGGGGGTAATATTTTACAAGTTATATAATAGTAAAATATTATATAATAGGGGTAATAGTCGCGAGGGGCTTCAGCTTTTTCGTGCTTAATATGGTGCGCTGTGGCCACGGCAGATATGGGATCTATAAAAGCCGAAAATTCTCCGATCATTGCCTGACACAGCTCCTCAAAGCTATTACAGACCTCAGGTCCTTGTCTAGACATCCACTCGTGGACCGCTCGGCTGGTAGTTTTCCTTACTAACATAGCCTTTTCCTGTTCGGACGCTTCGGGCATAAACTGCAAAGTATATCTCAGCTCATCAATGTAGGTCTCCACATTATTCCCTGACACTGTCGGGTCAAACCTTTCTACATCTTTGGCTAACTGCCTCAGGGAGTGGAGGTTAATTTTTACAGTTTCTCCGTGGGCAGGGAGACGGCCGTGATCAGGAGCAGGGGGTCTATGCCTGAATTGAATCGCCCTTGCGTCTCGCGCAGGACTCGGCGATCTCCCCCATGCCGATCCGACCACAGACCCTGGCCGGGAGAAACCTCCTGGGTGAGCGCTCCGGGCTGCTAGGTGGGCTGGCATGTAAGTGGGATCTAGCCTGTTTTGCTTCCAGTACGGCAGCATCTAACTCCTTTTGCCTTTCCTGGCTGAGCTCATTTAAACTCTCAATTTCTTTTTCTTTTTCTTTCAAGCTCGCTTCTAGGTCTCTCCTAGCTACCTCAGCCGCAGTTTCTCTAGCAGACAGGTCATCTAATTTACCTAAAACTTCCCTGAGTCTGTCTTCACTTTCCTCACTTTTCACTCTCTTTTCTCTGATTATATCCAACAACTCAACTCGCTCCGCCTTATATCTTTCTAGCTTTCCCTGAAGCGTTTGAAACTTTGTCAGCTCGGACAAAGACAGTTCCAGCTGTTTAGCTAGATTTAAGGCGAAACTAGATAGGACCTGAACTGCGTTCACAGACCCTCCTGTGTTAAGCTGGTTCGCTACCTTAGCTACTAAATCTACTTGCAGCTTCTCAATATCATCAAAGTTCAACTTTTCGATACCGCTCCAGTAACCAGGATTGTCGTCGCTAGAAATAGTACTTATAAGCGACTCCACTTCAGACATTTTAGCAGCCATTGTCATTACGTCAGAGAAACTTTAAGAGTATTACTTTTTTTCCTTTTACCAAAATACAGTATGGAATCTAAACACCCGAGCAGATGGATTTCCAATCAGCACACGTTACACTAAACGCTAGAAAACAGGGGGATTTCTTTACGCAGTTATCAGCACACCCGGTATTCGCGTATAAAAGCCACGGTGCTGTGCTGAACTTGAACTCACAGCAACATCAGTTATTCTGTGCGATTGAGTCTCATTTCATTCTAAACTCGCCCACCCAGGGACGCCATTAAATGTAGTGGTTTGATGGGTTTACTGAGACACTTATTAATTGTAGCAGTAATCACGAGGTTGTTCGTTGGGGCTTTTAGAAAATCAATCGCCAGAACAACTAACAACGCACACACACGGGTTCAATACACGAGATACATTTATTAATATAAATTGTGCACCAAACATATACTAGTCTGCCTGGATACGAGCGGCAGACCTTACTGTGAGGGTTATCAATATACAAGATATATAATCTCGAAGAGATGCAAACACAAAGAGATACACAACAGAGAATATATGTCAATATATATCGTTCGGTTACCAAATCGCTAATCAGTGTTATTACCCATTGTTACTCTAAACTCGGAAGTAAATACATTACTCATGAATTAAATTGATAACAACTTGTGTTGAGGTACAATTGAATTCTCGAGACGCAATGTAGAACATGGGGTTAACTTATCCACTGTGTATGGATTTGGAATTTCCCGGCACGAACACCAAACCAGCTGACAAGCTCTGTTGCAGCCTCTGTTCCAGCGGTTGTCCAATGGGCGTTGTGTCGGCGTCCTCTGGCTACCAGCCAACCAGTCAAGGTGCAGCTCGGAGTAGGACGGGCGGAGGAATCTGACTGCGGCGCGCAGGGCAGTCGTTGCTCCGAGGGGATCTACCAGCAGTCCGGCTGGCTAGTAGAAAGTCTCTATGCACAGAGTGTGACCGCGAGTCCTCACAAGTCACTCTTTTGCCTGGGAAGAAACTGGTTCGTTCCCGGTCCAGCGCTGCTTCTGAATAAGCTATTCAGGTTGTCGACGAGGGTCCAACTGTAGGCTGCCGTTGATCAAACGGAGCATTCACGTTAGTAGAATTCTGAGTACGTACGGGGTGCTTGGCCTCGCGCTTAGAACAAAGTCCAAGTCCCTATGCAGACAACAGCAGTTGTCACGTGATTGTCTCTGAGGATGCGCGAAAATGGCCAAGGAGAGCCCCGATCTGAGCTTGCGCTCCCTTTTTGACCAAGACACAGATGTGTGCTGATTGGTTGAGAGTTTGGCGGGCATTGGAGACCCACGTGGTATTACCACGCCCTGCCAGTCCCTGATTGGTTGGTCAAGGTGAGATATAAGTCACTTACTCTTGACACTTAAGAATGCAGTCCAGATGTCCATTCAGCACTCCCTAGACAGATAGGCGCCAATGGATGACCATTGATCATGATAGCCAGGCTTAGCTAAGTGCATCCCTGTCTGGGAGCTGTTCCCTATCAAAAGAAAACAACTTAAATCAGTCTGCATGAATACTTTCTCTGTGGCTGCACCACAGAGATGGGGGGTGAGATGGGGCTTCATTTAGGACAGCATACCAACGCTTAATTCTGTCTTATTAACAAGCATTGCCGCTACACTTGTATCCCAACTTTTGCAACTCGCAACTGAAAACCCACTGAAGCTAAGCAGGTGTGAGCCAGGTCAGTACCAGGATGAGGGTGAGCTACAGGGAAAAACAAAGCTTCCAGCTGGAAGTGGTGTTAATGGGCGCTCACTCTGAGGTCTGTACGGGTCCCAATGTCCCAATATAGTGACGGAGAAGCTGTGTTGGAAAAAGGGCGCTGTCTTTTGGATGAGATGTAAAACCGAGGTCATAGTGCTCTGTGGTCATTAAAAATGACCACCAAAACCTTTGACAAAAGCTCTTGGTAATTGATGGTCTTCAATAATGCTTCTCCTTTAGGTACATTTTAAATCAGCTGAAAAATGCTGTGAAATGGGGGGGCACTTCAGGCCAGTGTAGGATTTGGGTTACAAGAACTATGAAACTGCACGAGAAAGCCCGTACACTGAATTACACGGCTTTCTATTCAAAGGACAAAAGAAATTCCCTGAGCTTGATTTTTTGCAGCACAGAGAGGACCACTGTTGTGAGGTCGGTTAGCTCAGTTGGTTAGATGGTGGTGCTAGTAACGCCAAGGTTGTGGGTTTGAGCCGCGTACGGGCCAGGTCCTTTTCTCCTCTCTTACCAAAGCTGTTAGGTTCCTTTCCGTGGTGAGATGGGTTGTCATGCAACGCTGCCACATAGCGCCGACAGACAAGAGTGTTGCGGGAGAAGAGAAATGTGTTTGAAGATTTAAGAGTGTCTTAGGTGCAGCCAAAATCAAGTGTCACAAATGCAAGTGGTTGGATTTCCATTGTTTAATATGGTAAAAATAAGCGGAAGTAATCTGCCGGTCCGGCACAGTCTGCCATGCTTTTGTCATTTACTGTAAAGTGATATTGAACTGGGTGTCGAACTGGAGCCTCACCATTTGCATATGTGAGGCTCCAGTTATACATCGAGTGTCACATTAAATGACAAAAATGAAGAGAGTTAAAGCAGCTGGAGAGGTTTTCTTACAACTTTTGAGCTGACACAGTTTTGGAAAATGTTTCCTTCACGCTGCACTGTACAACATAGGCAGCCAAGAGTCTCCAAAACAAAACAGAATTGACAGATAGGAGAAAATTCCCACTCGTCCTGAAGTTCCCAAAATCAAGCACTGAGCGTAAACAAAGTGTCTAAGTAGCGTGGGAATGCTAACCCTAACCCTAGCGTAAAAAGATGAGTCAAAGTAACGTCTAATCGGATTAGTTTCCTTAGAGCTGGTTCAGAGTTTGCTGAAGAGTTTACCCAGTGGGCACTGATTCGTCGAATATACGTATATTCACGGCGAAAATACGGCTATACGTATATATACGTCGCCTCGACGTATAATCAAAGTCGAATTGCAACCGTAAAATCGACGACATTAATAAACGCATATATAACGTCGAAAACACATCTAACACAGTGCCTGAGGCTTTTTACTGTATGTATCGTGTGTGCCGCAACTAGGAGTATACGGCACTCTGCACAGTGTACGAAGTAAATTATTTTCGCAGTAATTAATTTACACGTGTATAATAAATATAGTAAATATAATAAATTAATTACTGCGAAAATTACTTCGTACACTGTGCAGAGTGCCGTATACTCCTAGGTAAGTTAGGTACATCTTTTTGCCCAAAACTGAAGGGGCGACATTCCTCCCTCCCCCCGTGATGCCAGGCCTGTCCCCATCCTATTCCATAATGTCATTATACTGTATATAATACCATACAACAGTGACCGATCCTTACTAACTGCATACGTTAAAATTGCACATCAGCTCATAGCAGGGGGCACATAGCCGCGATGTATTATCAATGTTAAATTTCAACCATAATATCGACAACATTAATAAACGCATACGTTGAGAAAATATCGAACCCGGCATATTTTCCGGTTATATACCACAATGCATTGCTAGTATTCGTTGGTCACCATTTTGGACACGTTTTTCAAACGTAGAAGTATATCCGCAAATATCTCAGCAATCCTCTTTTGACGAGTAAGTATGAACAATAATAATACTATCTGAATACATACAGATCTTTCTTAATATTATTTTGATTAAAATAGTAAGTGAATAAGCAAAAAATGGCACATAAAAATAGTGGAGCTTTTTAAACGTCTGTACTTACTGCGCCCCAAAGAAATCGTTTGTCCCCGTTCAAAAGAGGTTGTGCGATGTCCTGCAGCGTTCGCAAAGCAAACCTTTGACAGTTTGAAAAGAGGAATTTATTCTGCTTCCTGTGCGTGCAGTAGTTACAAAGTTGAACGTCTTTACACGATCTGCTGCAGTTTTCAGTGGGCGGGCGTTGTCAAATGGCTTGGAAAAACGCACTGTGTTTCGGCTCGGCAAACATCGTGAGCAGTGTCCTGCATGTTTTCTGTGTATAGCTGTCTTTTAACGCATACAGAATTCATTCGAAATGGGGAATGGTGTGAATGGGGAAGATGACACTAAATCGTTTTGCCGTTTCTCTATTCTTATTCTATGTTGTACTTTCAAACTTTGGGTACTCTTTAATTAGGACAGACTTTATTGCTCAACTTCTATGATACAAGCCAAATTTTATACATTTATTTCAGCTTTGAGGTTAGTAAACCGTTCATTTTTTAGATTATACTAAAGAAGATATTAATCATCATTAATTTGGGAAGTAATATTATATAATTTTCTCCTAGCTGCGGTGCTGAAGTCCCGCCCTAAATCAGCAGAAAAAGAAATAAAGGAGCACGCAATGTGTTACTTGAAGAATGCATATGCAAGGCAGGGGGCCAGGAGATCTGGACACTGAAAATACTAGGTTTTTGGTTCTAACTGTTAGGACAATTACACAGGGTTTGCAAATAGTGGACAAAAATCATCTTAACTTCCATTGTAATATTTTTTTTCTTGGAAATATAGAAGTTGTACATTTTAAAATGTATATTTGAATCAAAATGTGGTTTTGAGTTAGTGTGTTAATGTAATTAGTTTGTGTTTGCCGTTACTATACTGTATATTGCCATATTACCAGAATTTGTAGCTGAAGTTTAAGACTAGTTGTGTTTTTTATGATTATTGCCCATATGTTGATTGTTGATTGATTGTATACAATGTATAATTTGAAATACATATTTTTCAGGTGTGAATGTGTATTTTCACAATAAATTTCTAAACCAAATCATTGGGTTGATTTACTAGTTTCTACACCTGTAAAACCTAACTTTGATGTATAATAGACCTCTACCCATATACGTATAATAGACCTCTAAAGTTATCCGTATAATAGACCTCTACCCATATACGTATAATAGACCTCTAAAGTTATCCGTATAATAGACCTCTACCCATATACGTATAATAGACCTCTAAAGTTATCCGTATAATAGACCTCCAACCATATACGTAGAATAGTCCTCTAAAGTTATCCGGAACTCCTACCATATATGTATAATAGTCCTCTAAATTTATCCGTATAATAGAACTCCAACCATTTACGTATAATGAACATCTAATCATAGACGTATAATTGACGTATAACAATAGACGTATATTAGAATTTCATTCTAGACGAATTGCAGACCACATTTAGACGTCTGAGGTATGCGTTTAATAGACGTATATTATACGTCTTTTGCCCACTGGGTTACGTCTCAACAGAAACGCTCTTTAGCTCTTTCAGTGTTATGCAGAGAACAGCGTCTGTCGAGATCACTTTTGAGTCAGCGCGAAACGCCGTGTGCTGTCAGTTTGATTTCATATTGCTCGTAGCGGCGCCCGGCTTTTGTCTGTCAAACGTTAGGTTGCGCTTCTTCATGCTGCATCGTCGGCATGAGTGGAGCTTTTTAAACGTCTGTACTTACTGCGCCCCATAAGAAATCGTTTGTCCCCGTTCAAAAGAGATTTTGCGATGTCCTGCAGCGTTCGCAAAGCAAACCTTTGACAGTTTGAAAAGAGGAATTTATTCTGCTTCCTGTGCGTGCAGTAGTTACAAAGTTGAACGTCTTTACACGATCTGCTGCAGTTTTCAGTGGGCGGGCTTTGTCAGATGGCTTGGAAAAACGCACTGTGTTTCGGCTCGGGAAACATCATGAGCAGTGTCCTGCATGTTTTCTGTGTATAGCTGTCTTTTGACGCATACAGAATTCATTCGAAATCATTGATTTCTCCAATTATCAAGGGTCCCTTAAAGGATGAGTCAAAGTAACGTCTAATCGGATTAGTTTCCTTAGAGCTGGTTCAGAGTTTGCTCAAGAGTTTACCTTTCACAGATGTGCAAAGAAGAATGTTGGGGGTGCACGCTTCAAGGTGCCTTACAGTGCGTTGTTTCCGACACAGTGTGGCCGGGTGTTTTCCGAGTTATCGCACGGATTGGGCACGCCCACAAGCCGAGAGCCGCAGGCGATGAGCCCGGGGCTGAACGGGCCCCACTGGCTAGTTTGTAAGGCCAGGTGCATTGCCAACCACGACCGGCAGCGCAGAGGCTTTGAAGGCGGTCTGGGCTCCTGCAGCTGTGCAGCCACGCACTCTGGTTTCTCTTCATCTCGTACAAATCTTTCACCTTTTATTAAAGATTTCCGTGGAGAGGAGCATGAATAAGTTCCATGCAATTTTTGTGCTTCCCTGCCTTCGGGTGGGGCGCAGCCTGGCTGGTCAAAGAGAGAAAACAAAAACGTTCGCAATCACTCTTGTTATGGCAATTGTGGCCGTCTGCTCCGCGAGTCCTCGGTCTCCGGCTGTCTGATTGGCGCTCTTTTCTTTGGGGGGCGGGAAGTGTCCGGCCGCAGGGGATCTTGGGACCTCGCTTTGCATAGCGGCTTCCCAGAGTGCGTCGTTTCCGGCACAGTGTGGCTGGGTGTTTTCCGACTTATCGCACGGATTGGGAACGGCCGCAAGCTGAGAGCCGCAGGCGATGAGCCCGGAGCTGAACGGGCCCCACTGGCTCGTTTGTAAGGCCAGGTGTATTGCCAACCATGACCGGCAGCGCAGAGGCTTTGAAGGCGGCCTGGGCTCCTGCAGCTGTGCAGCCACGCACTCTGGTTTCTCTTCATCTCGTACAAATCTTTCGCCTTTTACTAAAGATTTCCGTGGAGAGGAGCATGAATGAGTTCCATGCAATTTTTGTGCTTCCCTGCCTTCGGGTGGGGCGCAGCCTGGCTGGTCAAAGAGAGAAAACAAAAACGCTCGCAATCGGTCTTGTTATGGCGATTGTGGCAGTCTGCTCCGCGAGTCCTCGGTCTCCGGCCGTCTGATTGGCGCTCTTTTCTTTGGGGGGTGGGAAGTGTCCGGCCGCAGGGGATCTTGGGACCTCGCTTTGCATAGCGGCTTCCCAGAGTGCGTCGTTTCCGGCACAGTGTGGCCGGGTGTTTTCCGAGTTATCGCACGGATTGGGCACGCTCGCAAGCCGTGAGCCGCAGGCGATGAGCCCGGAGCTGAACGGGCCCCACTGGCTCGTTTGTAAGGCCAGGTGCATTGCAAACCACGACCGGCAGCGCAGAGGCTTTGAAGGCGGACTGGGCTCCTGCAGCTGTGCAGCCACGCACTCTGGTTTCTCTTCATTTCGTACAAATCTTTCGCCTTTTACTAAAGATTCCCGCGGAGAGAAGCATGAATGAGTTCCATGCAATATTTGTGCTTCTCTGCTTTCGGGTGGGGCGCAGCTGGGCTGGTCAAAGAGAGAAAACAAAAACGCTCGCAATCGGTCTTGTTATGGCGATTGTGGCCGTCTGCTCCGCGAGTCCTCGGTCTCCGGCCGTCTGATTGGCGCTCTTTTCTTTGGGGGGCGGGAAGTGTCCGGCCGCAGGGGATCTTGGGACCTCGCTTTGCATAGCGGCTTCCCAGAGTGCGTCGTTTCCGGCACAGTGTGGCCGGGTGTTTTCCGAGTTATCGCACGGATTGGGCATGCTCGCAAGCCGTGAGCCGCAGGCGATGAGCCCGGAGCTGAACGGGCCCCACTGGCTCGTTTGTAAGGCCAGGTGTATTGCCAACCACGACCGGCAGGGCAGAGGCCTTGAAGGCGGCCTGGGCTCCTGCAGCTGTGCAGCCACGCACTCTGGTTTTTCTTCATCTCGTACAAATCTTTCGCCTTTTACTAAAAATTTCCATGGAGAGGAGCACGAATGAGTTCCCTGCAGTTTTTGTGCTTCCCTGCTTTCGGGTGGCGGGCAGCTGGGCTGGTCAAAGAGAGAAAACAAGCACGTTCGCAATCGCTCTTGTAATGGTGATTGTGGCCGTCTGCTCCGCGAGTCCTCGGTCTCCGGCCGTCTGATTGGCGCTCTTTTCTCTGGGGGGCGGGAAGTGTCCGGCCGCAGGGGATCTTGGGACCTCGCTTTTCATAGCGGCTTCCCAGAGTGCGTCGTTTCCGGCACAGTGTGGCTGGGTGTTTTCCGACTTATCGCACGGATTGGGCACGGCCGCAAGCTGAGAGCCGCAGGCGATGAGCCCGGAGCTGAACGGGCCCCACTGGCTAGTTTGTAAGGCCAGGTGCATTGCCAACCATGACCGGCAGCGCAGAGGCTTTGAAGGCGGCCTGGGCTCCTGCAGCTGTGCAGCCACGCACTCTGGTTTCTCTTCATCTCATACGAATCTTTCGCCTTTTACTAAAGATTTCCGTGGAGAGGCGCATGAATGAGTTCCATGCAATTTTTGTGCTTCTCTGCCTTCGGGTGGGGCGCAGCTGGGTTGGTCAAAGAGAGAAAACAAGCACGTTCGCAATCGCTCTTGTAATGGTGATTGTGGCCGTCTGCTCCGCGAGTCCTTGGTCTCCGGCCGTCTGATTGGCGCTCTTTTCTTTGGTGGGCGGCAAGTGTCCGGCCGCAGGGGATCTTGGGACCTTGCCTGGATAGCGGCTTCCCAGAGTGCGTCGTTTCCGGCACAGTGTGGCCGGGTGTTTTCCGAGTTATCGCACGGATTGGGCACGCTCGCAAACCGTGAGCCGCAGGCGATGAGCCCGGAGCTGAACGGGCCCCACTGGCTCGTTTGTAAGGCCAGGTGTATTGCCAACCACGACCGGCAGGGCAGAGGCCTTGAAGGCGGCCTGGGCTCCTGCAGCTGTGCAGCCATGCACTCTGGTTTCTCTTCATCTCGTACAACTCTTTCGCCTTTTACTAAAGATTTCCGTGGAGAGGAGCACGAATGAGTTCCCTGCAATTTTTGTGATTTCCTGCTTTCGGGTCGCGGGCAGCTGGGCTGGTCAAAGAGAGAAAACAAGCACGTTCGCAATCGCTCTTGTAATGGTGATTGTGGCCGTCTGCTCCGCGAGTCCTCGATCTCCGGCCGTCTGATTGGCGCTCTTTTCTTTGGGGGGCGGGTTGTGTCCGGCCGCAGGGGATCTTGGGACCTCGCTTTGCATAGCGGCTTCCCAGAGTGCGTCGTTTCCGGCACAGTGTGGCCGGGTGTTTTCCAAGTTATCGCACGGATTGGGCACGCTCGCAAGCCGTGAGCCGCAGGCGATGAGCCCCGAGCTGAACGGGCCCCACTGGCTCGTTTGTAAGATCTGCGGCAGATCGTATAAAGACGTTCAACTTTGTAACTACTGCACGCACAGGAAGCAGAATAAATTCCTCTTTCAAACTGTCAAAGGTTTGCTTTTCGAACGCTGCAGGACATCGCACAATCTGTTTTGAACGGGGACAAACGATTTCTTATGAGGCGCAGTAAATACAGACGTTTAAAAAGCTCCACTCATGCCGACGATGCAGCATGAAGAAGGGCAACCTAACGTTTGACAGACAAAAGCCGGGCGCCGCTACGAGCAATATGAAATCAAACTGACAGCACACGGCGTTTCGCGCTGACTCAAAAGTGATCTCGACAGACGCTGTTCTCTGCATAACGCTGAAAGAGCTAAAGAGTGTTTCTGTTGAGACGTAACAAGCTTGTTTCTTTCTACCATGATGTTACCATGACAAAATCTGTCTTTAAACACCTTGCTCAGTCTCTGACGAGACTGTCAAGAATTGCTTTCGCCGATTGTATTGCAAACCGGCGGAAGCGGGGTATTGGGAAAAGTTTTCAACTAGCAATAATCGCGCATCGGCTAAACCTCACAGGCTACGATACTGCCACTGCGCAAAGCTGACGGTTGCCAGGCAACCGCGTGGATCCTATGGAAATCGTTATCAATCGTCTCATGGCATGTTGTTGCTGTAACGCTTCATATTTGCGGCCGGACACTTCCCGCCCCCCAAAGAAAAGAGCACCAATCAGACAGGCGGAGACCGAGGACTCGCAGAGCAGACGGCCACAGTCGCAGTAATAAGAGTGATTGTGAGCGGTTTTGTTTTCTCTCTTTGACCAGCCCAGCTGCGCCCCACCCGAAGGCAGGAAAGCACAAAAATTGTATGGAACTCATTCATGCTCCTCTTCATGGAAATCTTTAGTAAAAGGCAAAAGATTTGTACGAGATGAAAAGAAACCAGAGTGCGTGGCTGGACAGCTGCAGGAGCCCAGGCTGCCTTCAAGGCCTCTGCCCTGCCGGTCGTGGTTGGCAATGCACCTGGCCTTACAAACGAGCCAGTGGGGCCCGTTCAGCTCCGGGCTCATCGCCTGCGGCTCTCGGCTTACCTGGCAGGGGAGATACCTTGATCAGCCTGTAGTTGGAGTAGTTGGATTGTTTTCTTGTTTTGTGGAAGCAGTGTTTGTTTTGCAGTTTGAGATGGCAACCTTTGGATCCCGCAAGAATGCTGTACGTTTTGAGCTTTTGGATGACCTGTTCATGGATCGTATGCAGTTCAGCAGAAAAGTGTTACAGAAGGAACTTGGCTTTGAACCTCGGCACTTGGATTTCATCTTTGCTCTCCCAGGTCAGAAAGCATTTGAGGTTGTATTTGGTACCTATCCTCTGTTTGAACAATGCGTGGATGTGTTTGAGGCAAAAAGAGGGAAAGTTCCTGCACTTGAGAAGATCAACTTGCAGCCTCTGACACAGAGAGAGAGGAAAACGGTGCATGTTGTTATGTTCTCGGAACTGGCAAAGACGGAGGACATTCACACCTGGCTTAACCAGTACTGCACCGTCCACCATGGAACTGAGGTTAGAGATGTTGACGGTATAAAAACAGGAGCAAGGAAATTCGAGGTTCGCTTACTACCGGACAATGTAAATGGAGGCTTAAGGCACCTGCCCTCTACAATCCGGCTGGGCGCCTGCAATGGCTATGTTTTTTATGTGGGACAACCAAAGGTGTGTCGGCGCTGTGGTGCTGTGGGACACCTGGCATCTTCCTGCACTGTGAAATGCTGCAAGACCTGTGGCAAACAGGGACATTTAGCCTCTGACTGTTCAATGCTGCCAAAGTGCAATTTATGTGGCTCGGAAGGACACGTTTTTAAGAACTGCCCTCACGCCTACGCCAATAAACTCAAAATGAGAAAGGATGAGGCAGTGCTTGTTTCAGCCAAACCGGCCCGAAAAGCCAAAGCAAACAACAAGTCAAACAAAGAACCCTTGTTGGACAAAGAGTCTCAGCCTCCAGCCAGGATCAGTCCTGCTGTGGCTCCGGGGCCGGTGGAAGAGAAATCCACTACGCTCCCACAACCGCAGACTGCACCAGACAAGCACGAGGGTTTGAAAACCCCCGAGAACAGCGAGGACCCCTCCCCCACTCCTGCTCCTCAGAACGAGGGCCAGTGTGGGGCCCCCCGGTGGAGCGGGTCCAGCGACGATACCCAGGATTCAGCGGAGCTGCTTTTCTCAGACTCTGCAAGTGCTACAGATGCCCTCCTCTCCTCCATCCAGTCCATCACGGAGGATCTGCAACAGCTGGTGGGTGAGGGGGAAGAGGAGACTGGTGCATCGGCTGCACCCCTTTCCCCTCAGTGCTCCCAGGAGCTGGACTTGAGGAAAAGGAAAAATGACTCTGTTTTCTCCCCGAGCGAGGAGGAAGGAGAAAATGGCGATGGGGACAGCTGGAACCCCTCCACCCCTCCCTCTACCCCCTTCCTTGAAATGGACTCCGTGAATGCTTTTACTGCTGCCACCCTGATGAAGGCTCATTCAGAGGATGGCTGGCAGGAAATTGGTAAGAAGAAAAAGAAAGAGAAGGTAACAGGTGAGACCGAAGAGAAATGTGTTTTGTAAAGACTGGTTCCACTTTCTTATGTAAAATGGCTCTAAACATAATTTCTCTTAACACCAGAGGTATCAATGACAGAGTTAAATGCCAGTGTGTCTTTGATTACCTCCAGCAGAGAGAGGGAGATGTGTTGATGTTGCAGGAGTGTGCTTTAGCCTATCAAGAGAGGTATAAAAGCTTTAAAGATAGGTGGGATAAAGGGCCTTCTGTTTGGTCAGGGGACAATAACAACAGAGCCTCTGGCGTGGCCATTCTTTTCAAAGGATGGGCTTTCAAATTGAAAAGTATTCAGAGGGTCATAGATGGCAGGTTGCTGTGTGTGGATGTGGAATGGGGGACCGTTAACCTGCGGCTAATCAATGTGTATTGTCCTACTGATGTGGGAGGAAGGGTGGAGCTACTCAAGGCACTCTCTCCCCTATTGTTAAGTAGCACAGACGTGATAGTGGGAGGGGATTTTAATTGTATCTTAGAGCACACAGACAGGCAGTCTAGCTCTCCGATAAAATTGGATTCCAGCTCACTGGCCCTGCAAAACTTAGTTCAAGACTTTAAACTCTCAGACACATATAGATGTATATATCCCACAACAGCAGGATATACATGGTCAGGGAGGAATAGCAGCTCCAGAATTGACTATTGCTTTGTCTCAGAGAGAGTGAAAGTTGTTGGGGTCACTCTTCAGCCTGTCTTCTTCTCAGATCATCAGGCTTTAGGGTGTAGAGTGGAACTCCAGGGCGGGACTGTCTTTGGCCCAGGCCTCTGGAAACTCAACACAAAGCTGCTAGAGAACGAGGGGGTAGTATCCCGCTACAAGGAGAAACTATCACAGTGGCTGTCCTTGCAGTGTCTGTACGGGTCAGTAGGAGAGTGGTGGGAGGAGGTGAAGATGAGGACAAAGACCTTTTTCATGGCTGAGGGAAGGAAGGCTGCTGCCAGACGGAGAGGAGTGCTAGCCAGGAAACAGAGGCAGCTGCAGCGTCTCTACACGATGCTGCACAGTGGCTTCGATGTGCTCGAGGATATCACCCTTTTAAAAAAGGACATCCGGAGCATAGCCGAAGAAAGTAGTCGAGGAGTGCTGTTAAGAGGCAGAGTGCAGTTCTTGGAAGAAAATGAGAAGTGTACTCGCTTCTTTTTCAGGAAAGTGGTAGGCTCCAAGTCTGTCATGGAAAGTGTAGTTGATGAGGAGGGACGAGAGAGAACAGAGCCGAGTGCTATCCTCTCCTGCACCAAGGCCTTCTACTCAAGACTGTACAGCTCTACAGAGGTAAAGGATGAAGAAATTCATTTTTTTACCTCAAAGCTAGAAAACGTTTTGAGTGAAGAAGATAGGGAAGTACTTGAGAGGGATTTGACAGTAGAAGAGCTGAGACAGGCTATGGAGAGCTTACAGAAGGGGAAAACTCCAGGTGCTGACGGGCTCCCTAAAGAATTTTATTGCACCTTTTGGGATCTGCTTCAGGATCCGCTACTGGTCCTATTCGAGGAAAGATATAAGACAGAATTGCTGCCTGACTCCTTAAGAGAAGGCACTATCTCTCTCTTGTTTAAGAAAGGAGCAAAAAATGACATAAAGAACTGGAGACCCCTCAGCCTGTTAGGCGTGGACACTAAGATCCTGTCCAAAGCCCTTTTCCTGCACCTACAAAATGTAGTGGCCTCACTGGTAGGGAAAGAACAGACTTGTGGGATAGCAGGACGCCTGATGAGCGACAACCTGGCCTTGTTGAGGGATGTCTGTCTGTACTCTGAGGATCGCTCCCTCCCTCTTTGCATTTTAGGTGTAGACCTAGAAAAGGCCTTTGACCGCCTAAACCGGCAGTACTTAACATCGGGACTTGAGCACATGAAGTTTGGCCCCATCATGAGAAAGTGGATTAACCTGCTGTACACAGGTAGCAACAGCAGAGTCATGGTTAATGGCAATAGATCACGCCCCTTTGAAGTCTGTTCAGGGGTGAGGCAGGGCTGCCCATTATCCCCCTTGTTATGCGTTTTGGCTATGGAGCCCTTAGCCTGTGCCTTGCGCCAGGATCAGGCCATTAATGGGATACCAGTGCCTGGAAGTGGGGGAGGAGAGGTAAAGACATCTCTATACATGGATGACGTCACCCTGCTCCTCTCTGACAATGCCTCAATTAGCAGAGCTCTGCAGTGCTGTGATCGTTTCTCTTTGGCTTCCTCCGCAAAAATTAACAAATCTAAGAGTGAGATTTTTTATCAGAACTGGAGGGAGCCAAAAGAAGGACATGATCTCAGGCTGCAAGAGAAGAGAATTAAGGTCCTGGGGGTGTATTTTGGAGAAGAGATGGGAACAGTAAATTGGCAGAACAAATTGCCAATCTTAAACAAAAAACTGATGCAATGGAAGGACCGAGACCTCACCATGACAGGGAAGGTGCTGGTCATCAAAGCCGAGCTCTTGCCTGTCTTGATTTTTCTGGCTTCTACCTTCCCAATCCCACACCGTGTTGCGGCGGTGCTGAGGAGATTGATGTTTCAATTTCTATGGGGTGGGAAGCAGGAAAGACTCAGAAGGGAAATAATGTACAGGCCGCTACCCTCAGGGGGGAAGTCTGTCCCAGATATTGCTACGAAGCTGCTGTGCATTTTCCTGGCCTCTGTGCTGAGAGGCTTTGCAACAGCACCTGCAGCGCGTACCTGGACTTATTTTTCCAGGCTCTGGGTAGGTAGGGAGGTGTTCAGAGTGTGGGGTGTCAGACCCAAGCTGGACGTCCCACTCTCTGACACATGCCCTGCAATTTATGGGACAGTTAAAAGTTTTCTAAGATCTCACCCAATTGGCCATATTCCCCTCCGAGATGTCAGCGTCCAAAAACTGGAAGATTTCGTTGCACCCCAGAACAATAGGCAGACCCATGTGGGCATTTTAACATCAGCCCAAACAAGGAAGGTGTGGAAACACACATCCTCTAAGTTTCTGTGCAACATTCACAGAGATTTAGCCTGGAGTGTCGTCCACCAGTGCTTACCGGTACGAACTTTCTTGTACCGTAGGGGCCTCACCCCCAGCCCTCGCTGCGTTAGGGTGGGCTGCGGCGAGGAGGAGACTGTATCCCATCTCCTGTGGTCCTGCTTTTTTGCTAAGGCCTTCTGGGCACAGTTTGAAGATTGGTTGCTGGCTCTCTCGCCCCAATTTACCCTGACCGCTGCTTTCGTCATATACGGCATCTCTCCTGTCAAACTTCCTCCTGACGTGTTTGACAGGATCTGGGCCGTGGTGAACAGTGGGAAAGTTGCCCTGTGGAGAGTGAGGAACATGGGGCTGTTCAAAGGCATCGAGATCCCAGTCAAGGCAGCAGGTAGCCTGGCCCTGTTCATCACCCGAGAGAACTATTACCTCAGAGATCTGTGGAGAGAAGGGAGGGAGGAAGCAGAAAATCTGTGGGAAATAGAGAGCATAGGTCAATATCTCAAGAAACTGTGAAAAACATTATCAAGTTTAAGTAAAGAATGTGATTTGCACCAGAAAAAAAGAAAATTGTTGCTATGTAACTGTTACCATGTCAAAATGTAATGAGATGTGATCATATATACTGTTTTAAGTATGTATATGAATGTAAAGCTTTCTGATTTGTGATGTCCTGTATTTTTTTGTGAAAAGAAAATAAAGTTCTTAAAAATCGAAATCGGTTCACCCAGGGCGAGGCTCGGCCATTGCACTCCGGCTGTGCTGACCCCTGCGAATTCCCCAAATGTGGGAATCTCGACTGCATAATTTCTGGTAGTGGGGGACTGCGTTCGCGCTCTCCCCTGATGTGCTTGGTCCAAAATCAGATACAGGAAGGTTAGGACACCACGAGCTGCGTGGCTGCGGAAGGATCCTGGTTCGACAGGAGTGGACGCCGCTGCTGGTTCTCGCTGGCTTTTAGTTAGGGGTCCGGAGAAGCATCTCAAGCTAGTTCCACTACTCCTTCCGGACGTTCATTCCCTTTTCAAAGTCAGTCGTTTTGCTGTAGTCTGCGTTCTTTAGGCTGATTATCGAGGTTAGCCTTTATTTGGTCATGGGGGGCCTCGGTACTGTATGCTGAGTCTAAAGACAGTTTCACCCGTTTTCTGATTGCTCGGTTCTGTACCAGTGCAGACATGTCAAACAGTGAATGGCTGTACCTCTATTGTATCCGTGCTCAATGAATGAAATCGGTAACAAATGAATATATGTCTAGTTATACGAAAAACGAGTGGTTTATCGACTCATCTTCATTTGCAGATTTAGAGGCAGCTTCGATATTCGTTTTACAGACGGGTTTTTTTTTTGGAATATGGGTCACACACATGCCACAGCAACAAAACATCTCTAGAGATGAGGCTATAGATCACCTTTCCATCCTGCAGGTTTTCCTCCCAAAGCCTACGGCACCAACGGCGACCCCTGCTGGCCGGGAGAGCAAAAGCTTACAGCACCTGGTATTCCCAGGCAGTCTCCCATCCAAATACTAACCAGGCCCGACGCTGCTTAGCTTCCGAGATCAGACGAGATCGGGCGTGTTCAGGGTGGTGTGGCCGTAAGCAAAAGCCCCGGCGCCTGACTCGCTACTTGAAGCTGTGTGTGGCGGGGGTTCCGTGCTCCCCGAGCGGGACTGAAGGATCGTTCGTGTGCCACTCTTTGGAAAGGAGCTGCTTTCCAAATCGCATTGCGTGCCTGGATGTTGGCGAATGCGCTCCCTTGTGTTGGCTCGTCCCGCACTGGAGGAGGACAAACAATCTGCACGGAGGAGCACCAGGCAAGTCTTCACCAGACAAAAACCTCCAGTGCACAGCACTCTGGAAACATTTCGGGGCTTTCGCGTGTTTATTTCAGCACGTAAAGCGCACCGGTCCAACACGTCGGCCGGGCGCACGGCGCCTCCGCCCTCTTGTGGCCTTGCGGCGTCAGAGCAAGAGGCTCCTTCTCGCTGCCCTTCCGCTGTGTTGCAGGGCCCCGAGAGGGAACCCGGAGCGCGCACTTTGTGGGGGGCGGGGGACCGCGTTCGCGCTCTGCCCCCGGTCTCTTGCGCGAGTACTAAATCTCACGGACAGGGGGGCCTCGTCATTGATTGTTACAGGTGAGACGGGGATTAGGAGGAGACCCCGACTGATGGGTAAAGGGGAGCACTAACACCAGAGGGACACCCACGGCGTCTCTTTTTGAGAGACGCCCTGGGGTTTCCTAATGGCCAAGGAGGGTCGGGACCTCGGTTTGACGCCTCCCCCGAAGGACGGCGCCTGTTTGTGCAGCAGAGTGTCGCCATCAGGAGGCTGGGGCGTAAGAGAGCCACACAGCCCGCAGGGTGAGCGCTCCCTACTGGTCCCAGTCACACCTCTTGCAGGAGCAGCAGCAACCGGAGCTTTTCCGGGGTGGAATCTCCCATCCGGGTGCCGGCCAGGCTCACACCTGCTGGGCTGCCCCGGGGGTGAGCCCAGTCGAGAGTCGCAGGGCCAGATCTAGTCACCGGGGAGAAACGATACAAGTGAAGGATTGCTCGGCTCTCGGCACTTGAAAAGACCGACAAATGTCTCGTTCCCGCCGGAGCTGAATGTACCCGCATGTGTGGTGTCGTCTTCTTCCCCCGCCCCGCTGTGTTTGCTGTATTGTCTCTGAAGCCGGCCCCCCCGAGACGAGACGGGCTGTTCCTGTGCCCCAATTAACACTTTACAGGTGCCATTCCCCGGCATTGTGGCCATTGTCGGTGCTCACACGCGATAAGATAAGGCGGAGGAGAGCGGGGCATGCCCAGCGGCAGACATTCAAGGAGGGGGCAGTGCGAGGTGAGGTGAGGTGCGACACGCCGGAGCCCCGACGCAGCTAATGCGGAGCACTTGTTGGACTGGCATCGAAAGGACGTGTGCGCACGGAGCGAGCCTTCCCTGCGGCGGAGAGCGGGAACTTTCTCCCCCCCTCCCGCTGCAGGAGTTGTGTGCACTGCAGCGGTGCCGAGAGAAAAGCACAGAAGGCAGCAGGCTCTGGAGAACAGGTAAGAGACGGAGCCTTGTGGGCAGGCGAGCAGGCCCGTTTTTTGGAAATTGCTGAAAAGGTTTGTTCGGTGTGTGGCAGGCGCACGTCGCGAGCTTGCGTGGCGATCTGCCGGTCTGGAGTTATGCAAATGAGGCCGAATTGCATCCCGGGACATGCTGCGAATGCGCAACGGCGACTGCAGATGTGTAGGAAACGGCGCGCTCGTTTTCTCGTTTTGCCCACACTTTTGAGTGTTAGTGTGGCGTGTGAGTGTGTGAAAGAGTGGGCCCAGCAGGAGGCGGTGGCGTGCGGGGCGAGGAGGTGGCCTAGGCTGCGCGATTTGTGCTGTGGGTGCGGGCCGCTTGCAGGGGCCTGTTTAACTCATACTTACCTGGCAGGGGAGATACCTTGATCAGCCTGTAGGTGGAGTAGTTGGATTGTTTTTCTTTTGTTGGAAGCAGTGTTCGATTTGCGGTTTTTGAAATGGCAACCTTTGGATCCCGTAAGAATGCTGTACGTTTTGAGCTCTTGGATGACCTCTTCATGGATCGTATGCAGTTCAGCAGAAAAGTGTTACAGAAGGAACTTGGCTTTGAACCTCGGCACTTGGATTTCATCTTCGCTCTCCCAGGTCAGAAAGCATTTGAGGTTGTATTTGCTACCTATTCTCTGTTTGAACAATGCGTGGATGTGTTTGAGGCAAAAAGAGGCAAAGTTCCTGCACTTGAGAAGATCAACTTGCAGCCTCTGACACAGAGAGAGAGGAAAACGGTGCATGTTGTTATGTTCTCGGAACTGGCAAAGACGGAGGACATTCACACCTGGCTTAACCAGTACTGCACCGTCCACCATGGAACTGAGGTTAGAGATGTTGATGGTATAAAAACAGGAGCAAGGAAATTCGAGGT
Organism: Lepisosteus oculatus; assembly: GCF_040954835.1. Classification (NCBI taxonomy): domain Eukaryota; kingdom Metazoa; phylum Chordata; class Actinopteri; order Semionotiformes; family Lepisosteidae; genus Lepisosteus; species Lepisosteus oculatus. The sequence continues at coordinate 132,837 of NW_027168432.1, read as the reverse complement.
TCGCTTGCTACCGGACAGCGTAAATGGAGGCTTAAGGCACCTGCCCTCTACAATCCGGCTGGGCGCCTGCAATGGCTATGTGTTTTATGTGGGTCAACCAAAGGTGTGTCGGCGCTGTGGTGCTGTGGGACACCTGGCATCGTCCTGCACTGTGAAATGCTGCAAGACCTGTGGCAAACAGGGACATTTAGCCTCTGACTGTTCAATGCTGCCAAAGTGCAATTTATGTGGCTCGGAAGGACACGTTTTTAAGAACTGCCCTCACGCCTACGCCAATAAACTCAAAATGAGAAAGGATGAGGCAGTGCTTGTTTCAGCCAAACCGGCCCGAAAATCCAAAGCAAACAACAAGTCAAACAAAGAACCCTTGTTGGACAAAGACTCTCAGCCTCCAGCCAGGATCAGTCCTGCTGTGGCTCCGGGGCTGGTGGAAGAGAAATCCACTACGCCCCCACAACCGCAGACTGCACCAGACAAGCACGAGGGTTTGAAAACCCCCGAGAACAGCGAGGACCCCTCCCCCACTCCTGCTCCTCAGAACGAGGGCCAGTGTGGGACCCCCCGGTGGAGCGGGTCCAGCGAGGATACCCAGGATTCAGCGGAGCTGCTTTTCTCAGACTCTGCAAGTGCTACAGATGCCCTCCTCTCCTCCATCCAGTCCATCACGGAGGATCTGCAGCAGCTGGTGGGTGAGGGGGAAGAGGAGACTGGTGCATCGGCTGCACCCCTTTTCCCCTCAGTGCTCCCAGGAGCTGGACTTGAGGAAAAGGAAAAATGACTCTGTTTTCTCCCCGAGCGAGGAGGAAGGAGAGCATGGCGATGGGGACAGCTGGAACCTCTCCACCCCTCCCTCTACCCCCTTCCTTGAAATGGACTCTGTGAACGCTTTTACTGCTGCCACCCTGATGAAGGCTCATTCAGAGGATGGCTGGCAGGAAATTGGTAAGAAGAAAAAGAAAAAGAAAAAGGTAACAGGTGAGACCGAAGAGAAATGTGTTTTGTAAAGACTGGTTCCACTTTCTTATGTAATATGGCTCTTAACATAATTTCTCTTAACACAAGAGGTATCAATGACAGAGTTAAATGCCAGTCTGTCTTTGATTACCTCCAGCAGAGAGAGGGAGATGTGTTGATGTTGCAGGAGTGTGCTTTAGCCTATCAAGAGAGGTATAAAAGTTTTGAAGATAGGTGGGATAAAGGGCCTTCTGTTTGGTCAGGGGACAATAACAACAGAGCCTCTGGCGTGGCCATTCTTTTCAAAGGATGGGCATTCAAATTGAAAAGTATTCAGAGGGTCATAGATGGCAGGTTGCTGTGTGTGGATGTGGAATGGGGGACCGTTAACCTGCGGCTAATCAATGTGTATTGCCCTACTGACGTAGGAGGAAGGGTGGAGCTACTCAAGGCACTCTCCCCCCTATTGTTATGCAGCACAGACGTGATAGTGGGAGGGGATTTTAATTGTATCTTAGAGCACACAGACAGGCAGTCTAGCTCGCCGATAAAATTGGATTCCAGCTCACTGGCCCTGCAAAACTTAGTTCAAGACTTTAAACTCTCAGACACATATAGATGTATATATCCCACAACAGCAGGATATACATGGTCAGGGAGGAATAGCAGCTCCAGAATTGACTATTGCTTTGTCTCAGAGAGAGTGAAAGTTGTTGGGGTCACTCTTCAGCCTGTCTTCTTCTCAGATCATCAGGCTTTAGGGTGTAGAGTGGAACTCCAGGGCGGGACTGTCTTTGGCCCAGGCCTCTGGAAACTCAACACAAAGCTGCTAGAGAACGAGGGGGTAGTATCCCGCTACAAGGAGAAACTATCACAGTGGCTGTCCTTGCAGTGTCTGTACGGGTCAGTAGGAGAGTGGTGGGAGGAGGTGAAGGTGAGGACAAAGGCCTTTTTCATGGCTGAGGGAAGGAAGGCTGCTGCCAGACGGAGAGGAGTGCTAGCCAGGAAACAGAGGCAGCTGCAGCGTCTCTACACGATGCTGCACAGTGGCTTCGATGTGCTCGAGGATATCGCCCTTTTAAAAAAGGACATCCGGAGCATAGCCGAAGAAAGTAGTCGAGGAGTGCTGTTAAGAAGCAGAGTGCAGTTCTTGGAAGAAAATGAGAAGTGTACTCGCTTCTTTTTCAGGAAAGTGGTAGGCTCCAAGACTGTCATGGAAAGTGTAGTTGATGAGGAGGGACGAGAGAGAACAGAGCCGAGTGCTATCCTCTCCTGCACCGAGGCCTTCTACTCAAGACTGTACAGCTCTACAGAGGTAAAGGATGAAGATATTCATTTTTTTACCTCAAAGCTAGAAAACATTTTGAGTGAAGAAGATAGGGAAGTACTTGAGAGGGATTTGACAGTAGAAGAGCTGAGACAGGCTATGGAGAGCTTACAGAAGGGGAAAACTCCGGGTGCTGACGGGCTCCCTAAAGAATTTTATTGCACCTTTTGGGATCTGCTTCAGGATCCGCTACTGCTCCTATTTGAGGAAAGCTACAAGACAGAATTGCTGCCTGACTCCTTAAGAGAAGGCACTATCTCTCTCTTGTTTAAGAAAGGAGCAAAAAATGACATAAAGAACTGGAGACCCCTCAGCCTGTTAGGCGTGGACACTAAGATCCTGTCCAAAGCCCTTTTCCTGCGCCTACAAAATGTAGTGGCCTCACTGGTAGGGAAAGAACAGACTTGTGGGATAGCAGGACGCCTGATGAGCGACAACCTGGCCTTGTTGAGGGATGTCTGTCTGTACTCTGAGGATCGCTCCCTCCCTCTGTGCATTTTAGGTGTAGACCTAGAAAAGGCCTTTGACCGCCTAAACCGGCAGTACTTAACATCGGTACTTGAGCACATGAAGTTTGGCCCCATCATGAGAAAGTGGATTAACCTGCTGTACACAGGTAGCAACAGCAGAGTCATGGTTAATGGCAATAGATCACGCACCTTTGAAGTCTGTTCAGGGGTGAGGCAGGGCTGCCCATTATCCCCCTTGTTATTCGTTTTGGCTATGGAGCCCTTAGCCTGTGCCTTGCGCCAGGATCAGGCCATTAATGGGATACCAGTGCCTGGAAGTGGGGGAGGAGAGGTAAAGACATCTCTATACATGGATGACGTCACCCTGCTCCTCTCTGACAATGCCTCAATTAGCAGAGCTCTGCAGTGCTGTGATCGGTTCTCTTTGGCTTCCTCCGCAAAAATTAACACATCTAAGAGTGAGATTTTTTATCAGAACTGGAGGGAGCCAAAAGAAGGACATGATCTCAGGCTGCAAGAGAAGAGAATTAAGGTCCTGGGGGTGTATTTTGGAGAAGAGATGGGAACAGTAAATTGGCAGAACAAATTGCCAATCTTAAACAAAAAACTGATGCAATGGAAGGACCGAGACCTCACCATGACAGGGAAGGTGCTGGTCATCAAAGCCGAGCTCTTGCCTGTCTTGAATTTTCTGGCTTCTACCTTCCCAATCCCACACCGTGTTGCGGCGGTGCTGAGGAGATTGATGTTTCAATTTCTATGGGGTGGGAAGCAGGAAAGACTCAGAAGGGAAATAATGTACAGGCCGCTACCCTCAGGGGGGAAGTCTGTCCCAGATATTGCTACGAAGCTGCTGTGCATTTTCCTGGCCTCTGTGCTGAGAGGCTTTGCAACAGCACCTGCAGCGCGTACCTGGACTTATTTTTCCAGGCTCTGGGTAGGTAGGGAGGTGTTCAGAGTGTGGGGTGTCAGACCCAAGCTGGACGTCCCACTCTCTGACACATGCCCTGCAATTTATGGGACAGTTAAAAGTTTTCTAAGATCTCACCCAATTGGCCATATTCCCCTCCGAGATGTCAGCGTCCAAAAACTGGAAGATTTCGTAGCACCCCAGAACAATAGGCAGACCCCCGTGGGCATTTTAACATCAGCCCAAACAAGGAAGGTGTGGAAACACACATCCTCTAAATTTCTGTGCAACATTCACAGAGATTTAGCCTGGAGTGTCGTCCACCAGTGCTTACCGGTACGAACTTTCTTGTACCGTAGGGGCCTCACCCCCAGCCCTCGCTGCGTTAGGGTGGGCTGCGGCGAGGAGGAGACTGTGACCCATCTCCTGTGGTCCTGCTTTTTTGCTAAGGCCTTCTGGGCCCAGTTTGAAGATTGGTTGCAGGCTCTCTCGCCCCAATTTACCCTGACCGCTGCTTTCGTTAGATACGGCATCTCTCCTGTCAAGCTTCCTCCTGACGTGTTTGACAGGATCTGGGCCGTGGTGAACAGTGGGAAAGACGCCCTGTGGAGAGTGAGGAACATGGGGCTGTTCAAAGGCATCGAGGTCCCAGTCAAGGCAGCAGGTAGCCTGGCCCTGTTCATCACCCGAGAGAACTATTACCTCAGAGATCTGTGGAGAGAAGGGAGGGAGGAAGCAGAAAATCTGTGGGAAATAGAGAGCATAGGTCAACATCTTAAGAAACTGTGAAAAACATTATCATGTTTAAATAAAGAATGTGATTTGCACCAGAAAAAAAGAAAATTGTTGCTATGTAACTGTTACCGTGTCAAAATGTAATGAGATGTGATCATATATACTGTTTTAAGTATGTATATTAATGTAAAGCTTTCTGATTTGTGATTTCCTGTATTTTTTTGTGAAAAGAAAATAAAGTTCTTAAAAATCGAAATCGGTTCACCCAGGGCGAGGCTCGGCCATTGCACTCCGGCTGTGCTGACCCCTGCGAATTCCCCAAATGTGGGAATCTCGACTGCATAATTTCTGGTAGTGGGGGACTGCGTTCGCGCTCTCCCCTGATGTGCTTGGTCCAAAATCAGATACAGGAAGGTTAGGACACCACGAGCTGCGTGGCTGCGGAAGGATCCCGGTTCGACAGGAGTGGACGCCGCTGCTGGTTCTCGCTGGCTTTTAGTTAGGGGTCCGGAGAAGCATCTCAAGCTAGTTCCACTACTCCTTCCGGACGTTCATTCCCTTTTCAAAGTCAGTCGTTTTGCTGTAGTCTGCGTTCTTTAGGCTGATTATCGAGGTTAGCCTTTATTTGGTCATGGGGGGCCTCGGTACTGTATGCTGAGTCTAAAGACAGTTTCACCCGTTTTCTGATTGCTCGGTTCTGTACCAGTGCAGACATGTCAAACAGTGAATGGCTGTACCTCTATTGTATCCGTGCTCAATGAATGAAATCGGTAACAAATGAATATATGTCTAGTTATACGAAAAACGAGTGGTTTATCGACTCATCTTCATTTGCAGATTTAGAGGCAGCTTCGATATTCGTTTTACAGACGGGTTTTTTTTTTGGAATATGGGTCACACACATGCCACAGCAACAAAACATCTCTAGAGATGAGGCTATAGATCACCTTTCCATCCTGCAGGTTTTCCTCCCAAAGCCTACGGCACCAACGGCGACCCCTGCTGGCCGGGAGAGCAAAAGCTTACAGCACCTGGTATTCCCAGGCAGTCTCCCATCCAAGTACTAACCAGGCCCGACGCTGCTTAGCTTCCGAGATCAGACGAGATCGGGCGTGTTCAGGGTGGTGTGGCCATAAGCGAAAGCCCCGGCGCCTGACTCGCTACTTGAAGCTGTGTGTGGCGGGGGTTCCGTGCCCCCCGAGCGGGACTGAAGGATCGTTCGTGTGCAACTCTTTGGAAAGGAGCTGCTTTCCAAATCGCATTGCATGCCTGGATGTTGGCGAATGCGCTACCTTGTGTTGGCTCGTCCCGCACTGGAGGAGGACAAACAATCTGCACGGAGGAGCACCAGGCAAGTCTTCACCAGACAAAAACCTCCAGTGCACAGCACTCTGGAAACATTTCGGGGCTTTCGCGTGTTTATTTCAGCACGTAAAGCGCACCGGTCCAACACGTCGGCCGGGCGCGCGGCGCCTCCGCCCTCTTGTGGCCTTGCGGCGTCAGAGCAAGAGGCTCCTTCTCGCTGCCCTTCCGCTGTGTTGCAGGGCCCCGAGAGGGAACCCGGAGCGCGCACTTTGTGGGGGGCGGGGGACCGCGTTCGCGCTCTGCCCCCGGTCTCTTGCGCGAGTACTAAATCTCACGGACAGGGGGGCCTCGTCATTGATTGTTACAGGTGAGACGGGGATTAGGAGGAGACCCCGACTGATGGGTAAAGGGGAGCACTAACACCAGAGGGACACCCCCGGCGTCTCTTTTTGAGAGACGCCCTGGGGTTTCCTAATGGCCAAGGAGGGTCGGGACCTCGGTTTGACGCCTCCCCCGAAGGACGGCGCCTGTTTGTGCAGCAGAGTGTCGCCATCAGGAGGCTGGGGCGTAAGAGAGCCACACAGCCCGCAGGGTGAGCACTCCCTACTGGTCCCAGTCGCACCTCTTGCAGGAGCAGCAGCAACCGGAGCTTTTCCGGGGTGGAATCTCCCATCCGGGTGCCGGCCAGGCTCACACCTGCTGGGCTGCCCCGGGGGTGAGCCCAGTCGAGAGTCGCAGGGCCAGATCTAGTCACCGGGGAGAAACGATACAAGTGAAGGATTGCTCGGCTCTCGGCACTTGAAAAGACCGACAAATGTCTCGTTCCCGCCGGAGCTGAATGTACCCGCATGTGTGGTGTCGTCTTCTTCCCCCGCCCCGCTGTGTTTGCTGTATTGTCTCTGAAGCCGGCCCCCCCGAGACGAGACGGGCTGTTCCTGTGCCCCAATTAACACTTTACAGGTGCCATTCCCCGGCATTGTGGCCATTGTCGGTGCTCACACGCGATAAGATAAGGCGGAGGAGAGCGGGGCATGCCCAGCGGCAGACATTCAAGGAGGGGGCAGTGCGAGGTGAGGTGAGGTGCGACACGCCGGAGCCCCGACGCAGCTAATGCGGAGCACTTGTTGGACTGGCATCGAAAGGACGTGTGCGCACGGAGCGAGCCTTCCCTGCGGCGGAGAGCGGGAACTTTCTCCCCCCCTCCCGCTGCAGGAGTTGTGTGCACTGCAGCGGTGCCGAGAGAAAAGCACAGAAGGCAGCAGGCTCTGGAGAACAGGTAAGAGACGGAGCCTTGTGGGCAGGCGAGCAGGCCCGTTTTTTGGAAATTGCTGAAAAGGTTTGTTCGGTGTGTGGCAGGCGCACGTCGCGAGCTTGCGTGGCGATCTGCCGGTCTGGAGTTATGCAAATGAGGCCGAATTGCATCCCGGGACATGCTGCGAATGCGCAACGGCGACTGCAGATGTGTAGGAAACGGCGCGCTCGTTTTCTCGTTTTGCCCACACTTTTGAGTGTTAGTGTGGCGTGTGAGTGTGTGAAAGAGTGGGCCCAGCAGGAGGCGGTGGCGTGCGGGGCGAGGAGGTGGCCTAGGCTGCGCGATTTGTGCTGTGGGTGCGGGCCGCTTGCAGGGGCCTGTTTAACTCATACTTACCTGGCAGGGGAGATACCTTGATCAAGAAGGAGGTTCACCCAGGGCGAGGCTCGGCCATTGCACTCCGGCTGTGCTGACCCCTGCGAATTCCCCAAATGTGGGAATCTCGACTGCATAATTTCTGGTAGTGGGGGACTGCGTTCGCGCTCTCCCCTGATGTGCTTGGTCCAAAATCAGATAGGGAGGGTTAGGACACCACGAGCTGCGTGGCTGCGGAAGGATCCCGGTTCGACAGGAGTGGACGCCGCTGCTGGTTCTCGCTGGCTTTTAGTTAGGGGTCCGGAGAAGCATCTCAAGCTAGTTCCACTACTCCTTCCGGACGTTCATTCCCTTTTCAAAGTCAGTCGTTTTGCTGTAGTCTGCGTTCTTTAGGCTGATTATCGAGGTTAGCCTTTATTTGGTCATGGGGGGCCTCGGTACTGTATGCTGAGTCTAAAGACAGTTTCACCCGTTTTCTGATTGCTCGGTTCTGTAACAGTGCAGACATGTCAAACAGTGAATGGCTGTACCTCTACTGTATCCATGCTCAATGAATGAAATCGGTAACAAATGAATATATGTCTAGTTATACGAAAAACGAGTGGTTTATCGACTCATCTTCATTTGCAGATTTAGAGGCAGCTTCGATATTCGTTTTACAGACGGGTTTTTTTTTTGGAATATGGGTCACACACATGCCACAGCAACAAAACATCTCTAGAGATGAGGCTATAGATCACCTTTCCATCCTGCAGGTTTTCCTCCCAAAGCCTACGGCACCAACGGCGACCCCTGCTGGCTGGGAGAGCAAAAGCTTACAGCACCTGGTATTCCCAGGCAGTCTCCCATCCAAGTACTAACCAGGCCCAACGCTGCTTAGCTTCCGAGATCAGACGAGATCGGGCGTGTTCAGGGTGGTGTGGCCGTAAGCGAAAGCCCCGGCGCCTGACTCGCTACTTGAAGCTGTGTGTGGCGGGGGTTCCGTGCCCCCCGAGCGGGACTGAAGGATCGTTCGTGTGCCACTCTTTGGAAAGGAGCTGCTTTCCAAATCGCATTGCGTGCCTGGATGTTGGCGAATGCGCTCCCTTGTGTTGGCTCGTCCCGCACTGGAGGAGGACAAACAATCTGCACGGAGGAGCACCAGGCAAGTCTTCACCAGACAAAAACCTCCAGTGCACAGCACTCTGGAAACATTTCGGGGCTTTCGCGTGTTTATTTCAGCACGTAAAGCGCACCGGTCCAACACGTCGGCCGGGCGCACGGCGCCTCCGCCCTCTTGTGGCCTTGCGGCGTCAGAGCAAGAGGCTCCTTCTCGCTGCCCTTCCGCTGTGTTGCAGGGCCCCGAGAGGGAACCCGGAGCGCGCACTTTGTGGGGGGCGGGGGACCGCGTTCGCGCTCTGCCCCCGGTCTCTTGCGCGAGTACTAAATCTCACGGACAGGGGGGCCTCGTCATTGATTGTTACAGGTGAGACGGGGATTAGGAGGAGACCCCGACTGATGGGTAAAGGGGAGCACTAACACCAGAGGGACACCCACGGCGTCTCTTTTTGAGAGACGCCCTGGGGTTTCCTAATGGCCAAGGAGGGTCGGGACCTCGGTTTGACGCCTCCCCCGAAGGACGGCGCCTGTTTGTGCAGCAGAGTGTCGCCATCAGGAGGCTGGGGCGTAAGAGAGCCACACAGCCCGCAGGGTGAGCGCTCCCTACTGGTCCCAGTCACACCTCTTGCAGGAGCAGCAGCAACCGGAGCTTTTCCGGGGTGGAATCTCCCATCCGGGTGCCGGCCAGGCTCACACCTGCTGGGCTGCCCCGGGGGTGAGCCCAGTCGAGAGTCGCAGGGCCAGATCTAGTCACCGGGGAGAAACGATACAAGTGAAGGATTGCTCGGCTCTCGGCACTTGAAAAGACCGACAAATGTCTCGTTCCCGCCGGAGCTGAATGTACCCGCATGTGTGGTGTCGTCTTCTTCCCCCGCCCCGCTGTGTTTGCTGTATTGTCTCTGAAGCCGGCCCCCCCGAGACGAGACGGGCTGTTCCTGTGCCCCAATTAACACTTTACAGGTGCCATTCCCCGGCATTGTGGCCATTGTCGGTGCTCACACGCGATAAGATAAGGCGGAGGAGAGCGGGGCATGCCCAGCGGCAGACATTCAAGGAGGGGGCAGTGCGAGGTGAGGTGAGGTGCGACACGCCGGAGCCCCGACGCAGCTAATGCGGAGCACTTGTTGGACTGGCATCGAAAGGACGTGTGCGCACGGAGCGAGCCTTCCCTGCGGCGGAGCGCGGGAACTTTCTCCCCCCCTCCCGCTGCAGGAGTTGTGTGCGCTGCAGCGGTGCCGAGAGAAAAGCACAGAAGGCAGCAGGCTCTGGAGAGCAGGTAAGAGACGGAGCCTTGTGGGCAGGCGAGCAGGCCCGTTTTTTGGAAATTGCTGAAAAGGTTTGTTCGGTGTGTGGCAGGCGCACGTCGCGAGCTTGCGTGGCGATCGCCGGTCTGGAGTTATGCAAATGAGGCTGAATTGCATCCCGGGACATGCTGCGAATGCGCAACGGCGACTGCAGATGTGTAGGAAACGGCGCGCTCGTTTTCTCGTTTTGCCCACACTTTTGAGTGTTAGTGTGGCGTGTGAGTGTGTGAAAGAGTGGGCCCAGCAGGAGGCGGTGGCATGCGGGGCGAGGAGGTGGCCTAGGCTCCGCGATTTGTGCTGTGGGTGCGGGCCGCTTGCAGGGGCCTGTTTAACTCATACTTACCTGGCAGGGGAGATACCTTGATCAAGAAGGAGGTTCACCCAGGGCGAGGCTCGGCCATTGCACTCCGGCTGTGCTGACCCCTGCGAATTCCCCAAATGTGGGAATCTCGACTGCATAATTTCTGGTAGTGGGGGACTGCGTTCGCGCTCTCCCCTGATGTGCTTGGTCCAAAATCAGATACAGGAAGGTTAGGACACCACGAGCTGCGTGGCTGCGGAAGGATCCCGGTTCGACAGGAGTGGACGCCGCTGCTGGTTCTCGCTGGCTTTTAGTTAGGGGTCCGGAGAAGCATCTCAAGCTAGTTCCACTACTCCTTCCGGACGTTCATTCCCTTTTCAAAGTCAGTCGTTTTGCTGTAGTCTGCGTTCTTTAGGCTGATTATCGAGGTTAGCCTTTATTTGGTCATGGGGGGCCTCGGTACTGTATGCTGAGTCTAAAGACAGTTTCACCCGTTTTCTGATTGCTCGGTTCTGTACCAGTGCAGACATGTCAAACAGTGAATGGCTGTACCTCTATTGTATCCGTGCTCAATGAATGAAATCGGTAACAAATGAATATATGTCTAGTTATACGAAAAACGAGTGGTTTATCGACTCATCTTCATTTGCAGATTTAGAGGCAGCTTCGATATTCGTTTTACAGACGGGTTTTTTTTTTGGAATATGGGTCACACACATGCCACAGCAACAAAACATCTCTAGAGATGAGGCTATAGATCACCTTTCCATCCTGCAGGTTTTCCTCCCAAAGCCTACGGCACCAACGGCGACCCCTGCTGGCCGGGAGAGCAAAAGCTTACAGCACCTGGTATTCCCAGGCAGTCTCCCATCCAAGTACTAACCAGGCCCGATGCTGCTTAGCTTCCGAGATCAGACGAGATCGGGCGTGTTCAGGGTGGTGTGGCCATAAGCGAAAGCCCCGGCGCCTGACTCGCTACTTGAAGCTGTGTGTGGCGGGGGTTCCGTGCCCCCCGAGCGGGACTGAAGGATCGTTCGTGTGCAACTCTTTGGAAAGGAGCTGCTTTCCAAATCGCATTGCATGCCTGGATGTTGGCGAATGCGCTACCTTGTGTTGGCTCGTCCCGCACTGGAGGAGGACAAACAATCTGCACGGAGGAGCACCAGGCAAGTCTTCACCAGACAAAAACCTCCAGTGCACAGCACTCTGGAAACATTTCGGGGCTTTCGCGTGTTTATTTCAGCACGTAAAGCGCACCGGTCCAACACGTCGGCCGGGCGCGCGGCGCCTCCGCCCTCTTGTGGCCTTGCGGCGTCAGAGCAAGAGGCTCCTTCTCGCTGCCCTTCCGCTGTGTTGCAGGGCCCCGAGAGGGAACCCGGAGCGCGCACTTTGTGGGGGGCGGGGGACCGCGTTCGCGCTCTGCCCCCGGTCTCTTGCGCGAGTACTAAATCTCACGGACAGGGGGGCCTCGTCATTGATTGTTACAGGTGAGACGGGGATTAGGAGGAGACCCCGACTGATGGGTAAAGGGGAGCACTAACACCAGAGGGACACCCCCGGCGTCTCTTTTTGAGAGACGCCCTGGGGTTTCCTAATGGCCAAGGAGGGTCGGGACCTCGGTTTGACGCCTCCCCCGAAGGACGGCGCCTGTTTGTGCAGCAGAGTGTCGCCATCAGGAGGCTGGGGCGTAAGAGAGCCACACAGCCCGCAGGGTGAGCACTCCCTACTGGTCCCAGTCACACCTCTTGCAGGAGCAGCAGCAACCGGAGCTTTTCCGGGGTGGAATCTCCCATCCGGGTGCCGGCCAGGCTCACACCTGCTGGGCTGCCCCGGGGGTGAGCCCAGTCGAGAGTCGCAGGGCCAGATCTAGTCACCGGGGAGAAACGATACAAGTGAAGGATTGCTCGGCTCTCGGCACTTGAAAAGACCGACAAATGTCTCGTTCTCGCCGGAGCTGAATGTACCCGCATGTGTGGTGTCGTCTTCTTCCCCCGCCCCGCTGTGTTTGCTGTATTGTCTCTGAAGCCGGCCCCCCCGAGACGAGACGGGCTGTTCCTGTGCCCCAATTAACACTTTACAGGTGCCATTCCCCGGCATTGTGGCCATTGTCGGTGCTCACACGCGATAAGATAAGGCGGAGGAGAGCGGGGCATGCCCAGCGGCAGACATTCAAGGAGGGGGCAGTGCGAGGTGAGGTGAGGTGCGACACGCCGGAGCCCCGACGCAGCTAATGCGGAGCACTTGTTGGACTGGCATCGAAAGGACGTGTGCGCACGGAGCGAGCCTTCCCTGCGGCGGAGAGCGGGAACTTTCTCCCCCCCTCCCGCTGCAGGAGTTGTGTGCACTGCAGCGGTGCCGAGAGAAAAGCACAGAAGGCAGCAGGCTCTGGAGAACAGGTAAGAGACGGAGCCTTGTGGGCAGGCGAGCAGGCCCGTTTTTTGGAAATTGCTGAAAAGGTTTGTTCGGTGTGTGGCAGGCGCACGTCGCGAGCTTGCGTGGCGATCTGCCGGTCTGGAGTTATGCAAATGAGGCCGAATTGCATCCCGGGACATGCTCCGAATGCGCAACGGCGACTGCAGATGTGTAGGAAACGGCGCGCTCGTTTTCTCGTTTTGCCCACACTTTTGAGTGTTAGTGTGGCGTGTGAGTGTGTGAAAGAGTGGGCCCAGCAGGAGGCGGTGGCGTGCGGGGCGAGGAGGTGGCCTAGGCTGCGCGATTTGTGCTGTGGGTGCGGGCCGCTTGCAGGGGCCTGTTTAACTCATACTTACCTGGCAGGGGAGATACCTTGATCAAGAAGGAGGTTCACCCAGGGCGAGGCTCGGCCATTGCACTCCGGCTGTGCTGACCCCTGCGAATTCCCCAAATGTGGGAATCTCGACTGCATAATTTCTGGTAGTGGGGGACTGCGTTCGCGCTCTCCCCTGATGTGCTTGGTCCAAAATCAGATACAGGAAGGTTAGGACACCACGAGCTGCGTGGCTGCGGAAGGATCCCGGTTCGACAGGAGTGGACGCCGCTGCTGGTTCTCGCTGGCTTTTAGTTAGGGGTCCGGAGAAGCATCTCAAGCTAGTTCCACTACTCCTTCCGGACGTTCATTCCCTTTTCAAAGTCAGTCGTTTTGCTGTAGTCTGCGTTCTTTAGGCTGATTATCGAGGTTAGCCTTTATTTGGTCATGGGGGCCTCGGTACTGTATGCTGAGTCTAAAGACAGTTTCACCCGTTTTCTGATTGCTCGGTTCTGTAACAGTGCAGACATGTCAAACAGTGAATGGCTGTACCTCTACTGTATCCATGCTCAATGAATGAAATCGGTAACAAATGAATATATGTCTAGTTATACGAAAAACGAGTGGTTTATCGACTCATCTTCATTTGCAGATTTAGAGGCAGCTTCGATATTCGTTTTACAGACGGGTTTTTTTTTTTGGAATATGGGTCACACACATGCCACAGCAACAAAACATCTCTAGAGATGAGGCTATAGATCACCTTTCCATCCTGCAGGTTTTCCTCCCAAAGCCTACGGCACCAACGGCGACCCCTGCTGGCCGGGAGAGCAAAAGCTTACAGCACCTGGTATTCCCAGGCAGTCTCCCATCCAAGTACTAACCAGGCCCAACGCTGCTTAGCTTCCGAGATCAGACGAGATCGGGCGTGTTCAGGGTGGTGTGGCCGTAAGCAAAAGCCCCGGCGCCTGACTCGCTACTTGAAGCTGTGTGTGGCGGGGGTTCCGTGCCCCCCGAGCGGGACTGAAGGATCGTTCGTGTGCAACTCTTTGGAAAGGAGCTGCTTTCCAAATCGCATTGCGTGCCTGGATATTGGCGAATGCGCTCCCTTGTGTTGACTCGTCCCGCACTGGAGGAGGACAAACAATCTGCACGGAGGAGCACCAGGCAAGTCTTCACCAGACAAAAACCTCCAGTGCACAGCACTCTGGAAACATTTCGGGGCTTTCGCGTGTTTATTTCAGCACGTAAAGCGCACCGGTCCAACACGTCGGCCGGGCGCGCGGCGCCTCCGCCCTCTTGTGGCCTTGCGGCATCAGAGCAAGAGGCTCCTTCTCGCTGCCCTTCCGCTGTGTTGCAGGGCCCCGAGAGGGAACCCGGAGCGCGCACTTTGTGGGGGGCGGGGGACCGCGTTCGCGCTCTGCCCCCGGTCTCTTGCGCGAGTACTAAATCTCACGGACAGGGGGGCCTCGTCATTGATTGTTACAGGTGAGACGGGGATTAGGAGGAGACCCCGACTGATGGGTAAAGGGGAGCACTAACACCAGAGGGACACCCACGGCGTCTCTTTTTGAGAGACGCCCTGGGGTTTCCTAATGGCCAAGGAGGGTCGGGACCTCGGTTTGACGCCTCCCCCGAAGGACGGCGCCTGTTTGTGCAGCAGAGTGTCGCCATCAGGAGGCTGGGGCGTAAGAGAGCCACACAGCCCGCAGGGTGAGCGCTCCCTACTGGTCCCAGTCACACCTCTTGCAGGAGCAGCAGCAACCGGAGCTTTTCCGGGGTGGAATCTCCTATCCGGGTGCCGGCCAGGCTCACACCTGCTGGGCTGCCCCGGGGGTGAGCCCAGTCGAGAGTCGCAGGGCCAGATCTAGTCACCGGGGAGAAACGATACAAGTGAAGGATTGCTCGGCTCTCGGCACTTGAAAAGACCGACAAATGTCTCGTTCCCGCCGGAGCTGAATGTACCCGCATGTGTGGTGTCGTCTTCTTCCCCCGCCCCGCTGTGTTTGCTGTATTGTCTCTGAAGCCGGCCCCCCCGAGACGAGACGGGCTGTTCCTGTGCCCCAATTAACACTTTACAGGTGCCATTCCCCGGCATTGTGGCCATTGTCGGTGCTCACACGCGATAAGATAAGGCGGAGGAGAGCGGGGCATGCCCAGCGGCAGATATTCAAGGAGGGGGTAGGGCGAGGTGAGGTGAGGTGCGACACGCCGGAGCCCCGACGCAGCTAATGTGGAGCACTTGTTGGACTGGCATCGAAAGGACGTGTGCGCACGGAGCGAGCCTTCCCTGCGGCGGAGCGTGGGAACTTTCTCCCCCCCTCCCGCTGCAGGAGTTGTGTGCACTGCAGCGGTGCCGAGAGAAAAGCACAGAAGGCAGCAGGCTCTGGAGAGCAGGTAAGAGACGGAGCCTTGTGGGCAGGCGAGCAGGCCCTTTTTTTGGAAATTGCTGAAAAGGTTTGTTCAGTGTGTGGCAGGCGCACGTCGCGAACTTGCGTGGCGATCTGCCGGTCTGGAGTTATGCAAATGAGGCTGAATTGCATCCCGGGACATGCTGCGAATGCGCAACGGCGACTGCAGATGTGTAGGAAAGGCGCGCTCGTTTTCTCGTTTTGCCCACACTTTTGAGTGTTAGTGTGGCGTGTGAGTGTGTGAAAGAGTGGGCCCAGCAGGAGGCGGTGGCGTGCGGGGCGAGGAGGTGGCCTAGGCTGCGCGATTTGTGCTGTGGGTGCGGGCCGCTTGCAGGGGCCTGTTTAACTCATACTTACCTGGCAGGGGAGATACCTTGATCAAGAAGGAGGTTCACCCAGGGCGAGGCTCGGCCATTGCACTCCGGCTGTGCTGACCCCTGCGAATTCCCCAAAAGTGGGAATCTCGACTGCATAATTTCTGGTAGTGGGGGACTGCGTTCGCGCTCTCCCCTGATGTGCTTGGTCCAAAATCAGATAGGGAGGGTTAGGACACCACGAGCTGCGTGGCTGCGGAAGGATCCCGGTTCGACAGGAGTGGACGCCGCTGCTGATTCTCGCTGGCTTTTAGTTAGGGGTCCGGAGAAGCATCTCAAGCTAGTTCCACTACTCCTTCCGGACGTTCATTCCCTTTTCAAAGTCAGTCGTTTTGCTGTAGTCTGCGTTTTTTAGGCTGATTATCGAGGTTAGCCTTTATTTGGTCATGGGGGGCCTCGGTACTGTATGCTGAGTCTAAAGACAGTTTCACCCGTTTTCTGATTGCTCGGTTCTGTAACAGTGCAGACATGTCAAACAGTGAATGGCTGTACCTCTACTGTATCCATGCTCAATGAATGAAATCGGTAACAAATGAATATATGTCTAGTTATACGAAAAACGAGTGGTTTATCGACTCATCTTCATTTGCAGATTTAGAGGCAGCTTCGATATTCGTTTTACAGACGGGTTTTTTTTTTGGAATATGGGTCACACACATGCCACAGCAACAAAACATCTCTAGAGATGAGGCTATAGATCACCTTTCCATCCTGCAGGTTTTCCTCCCAAAGCCTACGGCACCAACGGCGACCCCTGCTGGCCGGGAGAGCAAAAGCTTACAGCACCTGGTATTCCCAGGCAGTCTCCCATCCAAGTACTAACCAGGCCCAACGCTGCTTAGCTTCCGAGATCAGACGAGATCGGGCGTGTTCAGGGTGGTGTGGCCGTAAGCGAAAGCCCCGGCGCCTGACTCGCTACTTGAAGCTGTGTGTGGCGGGGGTTCCGTGCCCCCCGAGCGGGACTGAAGGATCGTTCGTGTGCAACTCTTTGGAAAGGAGCTGCTTTCCAAATCGCATTGCGTGCCTGGATATTGGCGAATGCGCTCCCTTGTGTTGACTCGTCCCGCACTGGAGGAGGACAAACAATCTGCACGGAGGAGCACCAGGCAAGTCTTCACCAGACAAAAACCTCCAGTGCACAGCACTCTGGAAACATTTCGGGGCTTTCGCGTGTTTATTTCAGCACGTAAAGCGCACCGGTCCAACACGTCGGCCGGGCGCACGGCGCCTCCGCCCTCTTGTGGCCTTGCGGCATCAGAGCAAGAGGCTCCTTCTCGCTGCCCTTCCGCTGTGTTGCAGGGCCCCGAGAGGGAACCCGGAGCGCGCACTTTGTGGGGGGCGGGGGACCGCGTTCGCGCTCTGCCCCCGGTCTCTTGCGCGAGTACTAAATCTCACGGACAGGGGGGCCTCGTCATTGATTGTTACAGGTGAGACGGGGATTAGGAGGAGACCCCGACTGATGGGTAAAGGGGAGCACTAACACCAGAGGGACACCCCCGGCGTCTCTTTTTGAGAGACGCCCTGGGGTTTCCTAATGGCCAAGGAGGGTCGGGACCTCGGTTTGACGCCTCCCCCGAAGGACGGCGCCTGTTTGTGCAGCAGAGTGTCGCCATCAGGAGGCTGGGGTGTAAGAGAGCCACACAGCCCGCAGGGTGAGCGCTCCCTACTGGTCCCAGTCACACCTCTTGCAGGAGCAGCAGCAACCGGAGCTTTTCCGGGGTGGAATCTCCCATCCGGGTGCCGGCCAGGCTCACACCTGCTGGGCTGCCCCGGGGGTGAGCCCAGTCGAGAGTCGCAGGGCCAGATCTAGTCACCGGGGAGAAACGATACAAGTGAAGGATTGCTCGGCTCTCGGCACTTGAAAAGACCGACAAATGTCTCGTTCCCGCCGGAGCTGAATGTACCCGCATGTGTGGTGTCGTCTTCTTCCCCCGCCCCGCTGTGTTTGCTGTATTGTCTCTGAAGCCGGCCCCCCCGAGACGAGACGGGCTGTTCCTGTGCCCCAATTAACACTTTACAGGTGCCATTCCCCGGCATTGTGGCCATTGTCGGTGCTCACACGCGATAAGATAAGGCGGAGGAGAGCGGGGCATGCCCAGCGGCAGACATTCAAGGAGGGGGCAGTGCGAGGTGAGGTGAGGTGCGACACGCCGGAGCCCCGACGCAGCTAATGCGGAGCACTTGTTGGACTGGCATCGAAAGGACGTGTGCGCACGGAGCGAGCCTTCCCTGCGGCGGAGCGCGGGAACTTTCTCCCCCCCTCCCGCTGCAGGAGTTGTGTGCGCTGCAGCGGTGCCGAGAGAAAAGCACAGAAGGCAGCAGGCTCTGGAGAGCAGGTAAGAGACGGAGCCTTGTGGGCAGGCGAGCAGGCCCGTTTTTTGGAAATTGCTGAAAAGGTTTGTTCGGTGTGTGGCAGGCGCACGTCGCGAGCTTGCGTGGCGATCTGCCGGTCTGGAGTTATGCAAATGAGGCTGAATTGCATCCCGGGACATGCTGCGAATGCGCAACGGCGACTGCAGATGTGTAGGAAACGGCGCGCTCGTTTTCTCGTTTTGCCCACACTTTTGAGTGTTAGTGTGGCGTGTGAGTGTGTGAAAGAGTGGGCCCAGCAGGAGGCGGTGGCGTGCGGGGCGAGGAGGTGGCCTAGGCTCCGCGATTTGTGCTGTGGGTGCGGGCCGCTTGCAGGGGCCTGTTTAACTCATACTTACCTGGCAGGGGAGATACCTTGATCAAGAAGGAGGTTCACCCAGGGCGAGGCTCGGCCATTGCACTCCGGCTGTGCTGACCCCTGCGAATTCCCCAAATGTGGGAATCTCGACTGCATAATTTCTGGTAGTGGGGGACTGCGTTCGCGCTCTCCCCTGATGTGCTTGGTCCAAAATCAGATACAGGAAGGTTAGGACACCACGAGCTGCGTGGCTGCGGAAGGATCCCGGTTCGACAGGAGTGGACGCCGCTGCTGGTTCTCGCTGGCTTTTAGTTAGGGGTCCGGAGAAGCATCTCAAGCTAGTTCCACTACTCCTTCCGGACGTTCATTCCCTTTTCAAAGTCAGTCGTTTTGCTGTAGTCTGCGTTCTTTAGGCTGATTATCGAGGTTAGCCTTTATTTGGTCATGGGGGGCCTCGGTACTGTATGCTGAGTCTAAAGACAGTTTCACCCGTTTTCTGATTGCTCGGTTCTGTACCAGTGCAGACATGTCAAACAGTGAATGGCTGTACCTCTATTGTATCCGTGCTCAATGAATGAAATCGGTAACAAATGAATATATGTCTAGTTATACGAAAAACGAGTGGTTTATCGACTCATCTTCATTTGCAGATTTAGAGGCAGCTTCGATATTCGTTTTACAGACGGGTTTTTTTTTTGGAATATGGGTCACACACATGCCACAGCAACAAAACATCTCTAGAGATGAGGCTATAGATCACCTTTCCATCCTGCAGGTTTTCCTCCCAAAGCCTACGGCACCAACGGCGACCCCTGCTGGCCGGGAGAGCAAAAGCTTACAGCACCTGGTATTCCCAGGCAGTCTCCCATCCAAGTACTAACCAGGCCCGACGCTGCTTAGCTTCCGAGATCAGACGAGATCGGGCGTGTTCAGGGTGGTGTGGCCATAAGCGAAAGCCCCGGCGCCTGACTCGCTACTTGAAGCTGTGTGTGGCGGGGGTTCCGTGCC
The DNA here is from genome assembly GCF_040954835.1 of Lepisosteus oculatus. Lineage (NCBI taxonomy): Eukaryota > Metazoa > Chordata > Actinopteri > Semionotiformes > Lepisosteidae > Lepisosteus > Lepisosteus oculatus. The sequence continues at coordinate 113,620 of NW_027168432.1, read as the reverse complement.
CCCCGAGCGGGACTGAAGGATCGTTCGTGTGCAACTCTTTGGAAAGGAGCTGCTTTCCAAATCGCATTGCGTGCCTGGATGTTGGCGAATGCGCTACCTTGTGTTGGCTCGTCCCGCACTGGAGGAGGACAAACAATCTGCACGGAGGAGCACCAGGCAAGTCTTCACCAGACAAAAACCTCCAGTGCACAGCACTCTGGAAACATTTCGGGGCTTTCGCGTGTTTATTTCAGCACGTAAAGCGCACCGGTCCAACACGTCGGCCGGGCGCGCGGCGCCTCCGCCCTCTTGTGGCCTTGCGGCGTCAGAGCAAGAGGCTCCTTCTCGCTGCCCTTCCGCTGTGTTGCAGGGCCCCGAGAGGGAACCCGGAGCGCGCACTTTGTGGGGGGCGGGGGACCGCGTTCGCGCTCTGCCCCCGGTCTCTTGCGCGAGTACTAAATCTCACGGACAGGGGGGCCTCGTCATTGATTGTTACAGGTGAGACGGGGATTAGGAGGAGACCCCGACTGATGGGTAAAGGGGAGCACTAACACCAGAGGGACACCCCCGGCGTCTCTTTTTGAGAGACGCCCTGGGGTTTCCTAATGGCCAAGGAGGGTCGGGACCTCGGTTTGACCTCTGTTTGTGCAGCAGAGTGTCGCCATCAGGAGGCTGGGGCGTAAGAGAGCCACACAGCCCGCAGGGTGAGCGCTCCCTACTGGTCCCAGTCACACCTCTTGCAGGAGCAGCAGCAACCGGAGCTTTTCCGGGGTGGAATCTCCTATCCGGGTGCCGGACATGCTCACACCTGCTGGGCTGCCCCGGGGGTGAGCCCAGTCGAGAGTCGCAGGGCCAGATCTAGTCACCGGGGAGAAACGATACAAGTGAAGGATTGCTCAGCTCTCGGCACTTGAAAAGACCGACAAATGTCTCGTTCCCGCCGGAGCTGAATGTACCCGCATGTGTGGTGTCGTCTTCTTCCCCCGCCCCGCTGTGTTTGCTGTATTGTCTCTGAAGCCGCCCCCCCCGAGACGAGACGGGCTGTTCCTGTGCCCCAATTAACACTTTACAGGTGCCATTCCCCGGCATTGTGGCCATTGTCGGTGCTCACACGCGATAAGATAAGGCGGAGGAGAGCGGGGCATGCCCAGCGGCAGACATTCAAGGAGGGGGTAGGGCGAGGTGAGGTGAGGTGCGACACGCCGGAGCCCCGACGCAGCTAATGCGGAGCACTTGTTGGACTGGCATCGAAAGGACGTGTGCGCACGGAGCGAGCCTTCCCTGCGGCGGAGCGCGGGAACTTTCTCCCCCCCTCCCGCTGCAGGAGTTGTGTGCACTGCAGCGGTGCCGAGAGAAAAGCACAGAAGGCAGCAGGCTCTGGAGAGCAGGTAAGAGACGGAGCCTTGTGGGCAGGCGAGCAGGCCCGTTTTTTGGAAATTGCTGAAAAGGTTTGTTCGGTGTGTGGCAGGCGCACGTCGCGAGCTTGCGTGGCGATCTGCCGGTCTGGAGTTATGCAAATGAGGCCGAATTGCATCCCGGGACATGCTCCGAATGCGCAACGGCGACTGCAGATGTGTAGGAAACGGCGCGCTCGTTTTCTCGTTTTGCCCACACTTTTGAGTGTTAGTGTGGCGTGTGAGTGTGTGAAAGAGTGGGCCCAGCAGGAGGCGGTGGCGTGCGGGGCGAGGAGGTGGCCTAGGCTGCGCGATTTGTGCTGTGGGTGCGGGCCGCTTGCAGGGGCCTGTTTAACTCATACTTACCTGGCAGGGGAGATACCTTGATCAGCCTGTAGGTGGAGTAGTTGGATTGTTTTTCTTTTGTTGGAAGCAGTGTTCGATTTGCGGTTTTTGAAATGGCAACCTTTGGATCCCGTAAGAATGCTGTACGTTTTGAGCTCTTGGATGACCTCTTCATGGATCGTATGCAGTTCAGCAGAAAAGTGTTACAGAAGGAACTTGGCTTTGAACCTCGGCACTTGGATTTCATCTTCGCTCTCCCAGGTCAGAAAGCATTTGAGGTTGTATTTGCTACCTATCCTCTGTTTGAACAATGCGTGGATGTGTTTGAGGCAAAAAGAGGCAAAGTTCCTGCACTTGAGAAGATCAACTTGCAGCCTCTGACACAGAGAGAGAGGAAAACGGTGCATGTTGTTATGTTCTCGGAACTGGCAAAGACGGAGGACATTCACACCTGGCTTAACCAGTACTGCACCGTCCACCATGGAACTGAGGTTAGAGATGTTGATGGTATAAAAACAGGAGCAAGGAAATTCGAGGTTCGCTTGCTACCGGACAGCGTAAATGGAGGCTTAAGGCACCTGCCCTCTACAATCCGGCTGGGCGCCTGCAATGGCTATGTGTTTTATGTGGGACAACCAAAGGTGTGTCGGCGCTGTGGTGCTGTGGGACACCTGGCATCGTCCTGCACTGTGAAATGCTGCAAGACCTGTGGCAAACAGGGACATTTAGCCTCTGACTGTTCAATGCTGCCAAAGTGCAATTTATGTGGCTCGGAAGGACACGTTTTTAAGAACTGCCCTCACGCCTACGCCAATAAACTCAAAATGAGAAAGGATGAGGCAGTGCTTGTTTCAGCCAAACCGGCCCGAAAACCCAAAGCAAACAACAAGTCAAACAAAGAACCCTTGTTGGACAAAGACTCTCAGCCTCCAGCCAGGATAAGTCCTGCTGTGGCTCCGGGGCCGGTGGAAGAGAAATCCACTACGCTCCCACAACCGCAGACTGCACCAGACAAGCACGAGGGTTTGAAAACCCCAGAGAACAGCGAGGACCCCTCCCCCACTCCTGCTCCTCAGAACGAGGGCCAGTGTGGGGCCCCCCGGTGGAGCGGGTCCAGCGACGATACCCAGGATTCAGCGGAGCTGCTTTTCTCAGACTCTGCAAGTGCTACAGATGCCCTCCTCTCCTCCATCCAGTCCATCACGGAGGATCTGCAGCAGCTGGTGGGTGAGGGGGAAGAGGAGACTGGTGCATCGGCTGCACCCCTTTCCCCTCAGTGCTCCCAGGAGCTGGACTTGAGGAAAAGGAAAAATGACTCTGTTTTCTCCCCGAGCGAGGAGGAAGGAGAGCATGGCGATGGGGACAGCTGGAACCCCTCCACCCCTCCCTCTACCCCCTTCCTTGAAATGGACTCTGTGAACGCTTTTACTGCTGCCACCCTGATGAAGGCTCATTCAGAGGATGGCTGGCAGGAAATTGGTAAGAAGAAAAAGAAAAAGAAAAAGGTAACAGGTGAGACCGAAGAGAAATGTGTTTTGTAAAGACTGGTTCCACTTTCTTATGTAATATGGCTCTTAACATAATTTCTCTTAACACAAGAGGTATCAATGACAGAGTTAAATGCCAGTCTGTCTTTGATTACCTCCAGCAGAGAGAGGGAGATGTGTTGATGTTGCAGGAGTGTGCTTTAGCCTATCAAGAGAGGTATAAAAGTTTTGAAGATAGGTGGGATAAAGGGCCTTCTGTTTGGTCAGGGGACAATAACAGAGCCTCTGGCGTGGCCATTCTTTTCAAAGGATGGGCATTCAAATTGAAAAGTATTCAGAGGGTCATAGATGGCAGGTTGCTGTGTGTGGATGTGGAATGGGGGACCGTTAACCTGCGGCTAATCAATGTGTATTGCCCTACTGACGTAGGAGGAAGGGTGGAGCTACTCAAGGCACTCTCCCCCCTATTGTTATGCAGCACAGACGTGATAGTGGGAGGGGATTTTAATTGTATCTTAGAGCACACAGACAGGCAGTCTAGCTCGCCGATAAAATTGGATTCCAGCTCACTGGCCCTGCAAAACTTAGTTCAAGACTTTAAACTCTCAGACACATATAGATGTATATATCCCACAACAGCAGGATATACATGGTCAGGGAGGAATAGCAGCTCCAGAATTGACTATTGCTTTGTCTCAGAGAGAGTGAAAGTTGTTGGGGTCACTCTTCAGCCTGTCTTCTTCTCAGATCATCAGGCTTTAGGGTGTAGAGTGGAACTCCAGGGCGGGACTGTCTTTGGCCCAGGCCTCTGGAAACTCAACACAAAGCTGCTAGAGAACGAGGGGGTAGTATCCCGCTACAAGGAGAAACTATCACAGTGGCTGTCCTTGCAGTGTCTGTACGGGTCAGTAGGAGAGTGGTGGGAGGAGGTGAAGGTGAGGACAAAGGCCTTTTTCATGGCTGAGGGAAGGAAGGCTGCTGCCAGACGGAGAGGAGTGCTAGCCAGGAAACAGAGGCAGCTGCAGCGTCTCTACACGATGCTGCACAGTGGCTTCGATGTGCTCGAGGATATCGCCCTTTTAAAAAAGGACATCCGGAGCATAGCCGAAGAAAGTAGTCGAGGAGTGCTGTTAAGAAGCAGAGTGCAGTTCTTGGAAGAAAATGAGAAGTGTACTCGCTTCTTTTTCAGGAAAGTGGTAGGCTCCAAGACTGTCATGGAAAGTGTAGTTGATGAGGAGGGACGAGAGAGAACAGAGCCGAGTGCTATCCTCTCCTGCACCGAGGCCTTCTACTCAAGACTGTACAGCTCTACAGAGGTAAAGGATGAAGATATTCATTTTTTTACCTCAAAGCTAGAAAACATTTTGAGTGAAGAAGATAGGGAAGTACTTGAGAGGGATTTGACAGTAGAAGAGCTGAGACAGGCTATGGAGAGCTTACAGAAGGGGAAAACTCCGGGTGCTGACGGGCTCCCTAAAGAATTTTATTGCACCTTTTGGGATCTGCTTCAGGATCCGCTACTGCTCCTATTCGAGGAAAGCTACAAGACAGAATTGCTGCCTGACTCCTTAAGAGAAGGCACTATCTCTCTCTTGTTTAAGAAAGGAGCAAAAAATGACATAAAGAACTGGAGACCCCTCAGCCTGTTAGGCGTGGACACTAAGATCCTGTCCAAAGCCCTTTTCCTGCGCCTACAAAATGTAGTGGCCTCACTGGTAGGGAAAGAACAGACTTGTGGGATAGCAGGACGCCTGATGAGCGACAACCTGGCCTTGTTGAGGGATGTCTGTCTGTACTCTGAGGATCGCTCCCTCCCTCTGTGCATTTTAGGTGTAGACCTAGAAAAGGCCTTTGACCGCCTAAACCGGCAGTACTTAACATCGATACTTGAGCACATGAAGTTTGGCCCCATCATGAGAAAGTGGATTAACCTGCTGTACACAGGTAGCAACAGCAGAGTCATGGTTAATGGCAATAGATCACGCACCTTTGAAGTCTGTTCAGGGGTGAGGCAGGGCTGCCCATTATCCCCCTTGTTATTCGTTTTGGCTATGGAGCCCTTAGCCTGTGCCTTGCGCCAGGATCAGGCCATTAATGGGATACCAGTGCCTGGAAGTGGGGGAGGAGAGGTAAAGACATCTCTATACATGGATGACGTCACCCTGCTCCTCTCTGACAATGCCTCAATTAGCAGAGCTCTGCAGTGCTGTGATCGGTTCTCTTTGGCTTCCTCCGCAAAAATTAACACATCTAAGAGTGAGATTTTTTATCAGAACTGGAGGGAGCCAAAAGAAGGACATGATCTCAGGCTGCAAGAGAAGAGAATTAAGGTCCTGGGGGTGTATTTTGGAGAAGAGATGGGAACAGTAAATTGGCAGAACAAATTGCCAATCTTAAACAAAAAACTGATGCAATGGAAGGACCGAGACCTCACCATGACAGGGAAGGTGCTGGTCATCAAAGCCGAGCTCTTGCCTGTCTTGAATTTTCTGGCTTCTACCTTCCCAATCCCACACCGTGTTGCGGCGGTGCTGAGGAGATTGATGTTTCAATTTCTATGGGGTGGGAAGCAGGAAAGACTCAGAAGGGAAATAATGTACAGGCCGCTACCCTCAGGGGGGAAGTCTGTCCCAGATATTGCTACGAAGCTGCTGTGCATTTTCCTGGCCTCTGTGCTGAGAGGCTTTGCAACAGCACCTGCAGCGCGTACCTGGACTTATTTTTCCAGGCTCTGGGTAGGTAGGGAGGTGTTCAGAGTGTGGGGTGTCAGACCCAAGCTGGACGTCCCACTCTCTGACACATGCCCTGCAATTTATGGGACAGTTAAAAGTTTTCTAAGATCTCACCCAATTGGCCATATTCCCCTCCGAGATGTCAGCGTCCAAAAACTGGAAGATTTCGTAGCACCCCAGAACAATAGGCAGACCCCTGTGGGCATTTTAACATCAGCCCAAACAAGGAAGGTGTGGAAACACACATCCTCTAAATTTCTGTGCAACATTCACAGAGATTTAGCCTGGAGTGTCGTCCACCAGTGCTTACCGGTACGAACTTTCTTGTACCGTAGGGGCCTCACCCCCAGCCCTCGCTGCGTTAGGGTGGGCTGCGGCGAGGAGGAGACTGTGACCCATCTCCTGTGGTCCTGCTTTTTTGCTAAGGCCTTCTGGACACAGTTTGAAGATTGGTTGCAGGCTCTCTCGCCCCAATTTACCCTGACCGCTGCTTTCATCATATACGGCATCTCTCCTGTCAAACTTCCCCCTGACGTGTTTGACAGGATCTGGGCCGTGGTGAACAGTGGGAAAGACGCCCTGTGGAGAGTGAGGAACATGGGGCTGTTCAAAGGCATCGAGGTCCCAGTCAAGGCAGCAGGTAGCCTGGCCCTGTTCATCACCCGAGAGAACTATTACCTCAGAGATCTGTGGAGAGAAGGGAGGGAGGAAGCAGAAAATCTGTGGGAAATAGAGAGCATTGGACAGTATCTCAAGAAACTGTGAAAAACATTATCATGTTTAAATAAAGAATGTGATTTGCACCAGAAAAAAAGAAAATTGTTGCTATGTAACTGTTACCGTGTCAAAATGTAATGAGATGTGATCATATATACTGTTTTAAGTATGTATATTAATGTAAAGCTTTCTGATTTGTGATTTCCTGTATTTTTTTGTGAAAAGAAAATAAAGTTCTTAAAAATCGAAATCGGTTCACCCAGGGCGAGGCTCGGCCATTGCACTCCGGCTGTGCTGACCCCTGCGAATTCCCCAAATGTGGGAATCTCGACTGCATAATTTCTGGTAGTGGGGGACTGCGTTCGCGCTCTCCCCTGATGTGCTTGGTCCAAAATCAGATACGGGAGGGTTAGGACACCACGAGCTGCGTGGCTGCGGAAGGATCCCGGTTCGACAGGAGTGGACGCCGCTGCTGGTTCTCGCTGGCTTTTAGTTAGGGGTCCGGAGAAGCATCTCAAGCTAGTTCCACTACTCCTTCCGGACGTTCATTCCCTTTTCAAAGTCAGTCGTTTTGCTGTAGTCTGCGTTCTTTAGGCTGATTATCGAGGTTAGCCTTTATTTGGTCATGGGGGGCCTCGGTACTGTATGCTGAGTCTAAAGACAGTTTCACCCGTTTTCTGATTGCTCGGTTCTGTACCAGTGCAGACATGTCAAACAGTGAATGGCTGTACCTCTACTGTAACCGTGCTCAATGAATGAAATCGGTAACAAATGAATATATGTCTAGTTATACGAAAAACGAGTGGTTTATCGACTCATCTTCATTTGCAGATTTAGAGGCAGCTTCGATATTCATTTTACAGACGGGTTTTTTTTTTTGAATATGGGTCACACACATGCCACAGCAACAAAACATCTCTAGAGATGAGGCTATAGATCACCTTTCCATCCTGCAGGTTTTCCTCCCAAAGCCTACGGCACCAACGGCGACCCCTGCTGGCCGGGAGAGCAAGAGTTTATAGCACCTGGTATTCCCAGGCGGTCTCCCATCCAAGTACTAACCAGGCCCGACCCTGCTTAGCTTCCAAGATCAGACGAGATCGGGCGTGTTCAGGGTGGTGTGGCCGTAAGCGAAAGCCCTGGCGCCTGACTCGCTACTTGAAGCTGTGTGTGGCGGGGGCTCCGTGCCCCCCGAGCGGGACTGAAGGATCGTTCGTGTGCAACTCTTTGGAAAGGAGCTGCTTTCCAAATCGCATTGCGTGCCTGGATGTTGGCGAATGCGCTCCCTTGTGTTGGCTCGTCCCGCACTGGAGGAGGACAAAGAATCTGCACGGAGGAGCACCAGGCAAGTCTTCAGTGCACAGCACTCTGGAAACATTTCGGGGCTGTCGCGTGTTTATTTCAGCACGTAAAGCGCACCGGTCCAACACTTCGGCCGGGCGCGCGGCGCCTCCGCCCTCTTGCTGCCCCTGCAGCTGCTTCACTTTTCCCTTTAGTTGCCATCGATTTTTTTGTAGTGCTATACATATACGATTGAGGTATCTTAGAGTTCTCCTTCGAAGACCCAGCACTCTCTTTTCTTTTCCCAGTGTTACTCATATCGGACTTTTTAAACCTAAAAAAAAATCGTTTTTTTTTTCTTTCAATTATAACTGAAGTTTAAACAACTAGTGTTAAGTCCTTATTTTTCTGTAGTCAAAAAAAGCAAAAATTAACATTCAGGTCATGAAAAACTCAAAAAAACTCCCCAACCACTAAACTTTACCTCCCACCTGAGCGCCATCTTGAACGCCCCTACCACCAGAGAATGCTCACGATTTCGGAAGCTGTCTCCGGGACGTGCTGATTCCACACATCCTGAATAAATCATGATATTGTTAGTTGCTGTAGCTAGACGTTCAAATGAGTTTCATGGCCAGATGGACTGTTTCCTCCAGCGGTATAGTATTGCAGTGAGACAGCACGATGCCTGCAAGACTATGTCACGCTAAACGCCACAGATTGTGTTTGTCCGTTCGTGTCAGTCGTCCCGCAGCCACGGGAAGTGGGACACAAACATGCTGCAATGCTTTCAAGACGTTAGGATTTGTTTGTGCAACATCCAAGAGGAGTACTTGTGGCTTGAATGTGAACTGTACGTGCCCGCCCCCTTTCCTCTGTAGTGCATGAGTTCCTCCCGGCATGCCCTTCGTCATTGTTCTGTCATCTTGTATTTAAAGGGTTGTATTTCTGCTGCTGAAAATAAGCAACGGTTTTCTCACAACGCCCTTTGTTCCCAACGGAGCCCTTGTCTGTCATGAAATTCTTCAAAACCTCAAGCTAGAAGAAGAAGAAGACGACAAATATGAAGCGTTATAGCAACGACATGCCATGACACGATCGATAACGATTTCCATAGGATCCCCGCGGTTGCCTGGCAACCGTCAGCTTTGCGCAGTGGCAGTATCGTAGCCTGTGAGGGTTAGCCGAGGCGTGATTATTGCTAGTTGAAAACTTTTCCCAATACCCCGCTTCCGCCGGTTTGCAATACAATCGGCGAAAGCAATTTTTGACAGTCTCGTCAGAGACTGAGCAAGGTGTTTAAAGACAGATTTGGTCACGGTGATATCATGGTAGAAAGAAACGAACTTGTTACGTGTCAACAGAAACGCTCTTTAGCTCTTTCAGCTTTATGCAGAGAACAGCGTCTGTCGAGATTACTTTTGTGTCAGCGCGAAACGCCGTGTGCTTGTCAGTATGATTTCATATTGCTCGTAGCGGCGCCTGGCTTTTGTCTGTCAAACGTTAGGTTGCGCTTCTTCATGCTGCATCGTCGGCATGAGTGGAGCATTTTAAACGTCTGTACTTACTGCGCCCCATAAGAAATCGTTTGTCCCCATTCAAAAGAGATTGTGCGATGTCCTGCAGCGTTCGCAAAGCAAACCTTTGACAGTTTGAAAAGAGGAATTTATTCTGCTTCCTGTGCGTGCAGTAGTTACAAAGTTGAACGTCTTTACACGATCTGCTGCAGTTTTCAGTGGGTGGGCTTTGTCAAATGGCTTGGAAAAACGCACTGTGTTTCTGCTCGGGAAACATCATGAGCAGTGTCCTGCATGTTTTCTGTGTATAGCTGTCTTTTAACGCATACAGAATTCATTCGAAATCATTGATTTCTCCAATTAACAAGGGTCTCTTTTTGAACCTGCCAGAAGCATTCTTTCAATGTAACAGATTTACTCCGGGGAAGGGCAGTATGACATTGAGAGTAGCTCAAGCTTTCAGCACCTTTATCTGACTGCATGTATGCAGACACTGCTCAGAATCCCCTGTAAGATTCTCCTTCAATTCCGTTTTGCAGTGCTTTAGCTCTTTCAAAAGGCTTCGCTTTGCTAGTCACAATCCAAGGCTCATGACAGCATTTGAAAACATTCGTAACTGCGTTGGCCGGGAATCGAACCTGGGTTAACTGCTTTGAAGGCATCTATGCGCAACACTGGCTCGCTCCAGAATAAATCTCACGTCGAGGGCATATTTTTTTCCATTTTACCGTGAGTCGGGCTCAGCTGCACAGAGGAGAGAGCAGAGCAATGAGGTCACAGGGACAGGGGAGTCACACGCTGGCGGTTTGAATACGCGGAAGATCACTGAGGGATCCACAGTATATGGACTCTCCGTGCGCCATCAGTCCGCACTCCGGACTCTGAATCCTGCCATCCGAGTTAAGATCTCGGCGGAACCTGAGGCGCAGTTCCTTCTTAAAACGTATTCTGGTGAGCATTTCTAGAATCGTACTTGTATAGATGCAGCCTTTAATGTGTTGCTAGGTTAAAATTGATGACTTCTTGTATTTCAGTAGGCAACTGCCCTCTTGATTTCGGATTTAATTTCTTTATTACAGGGGCGCTTTTATGAAGACAGAGTCATGTTCAGGTACTTTGCTTGATGGAGGAAGCTCATTTCGGACTCTGTGATCTGCTCACCTGGAAAGGTCTGCTATACTACTACAAGAGAGAAGTAGAGTCTGGAAGAAGGGACAATTTTATGATGCTTTGGAAGATAATGTTTTTTTTTTCTTATACTGAAAATGAAAGGTAGTTGTTTCTATATGGACTCAGTCTTTGGAATTTGTATATATATATTTCAGTGATCCCTCAGCCATTCCTTCTGTATTGTAATTCAATTTCTCTTTTAAAATTCCTTCCCCACTTCTAGGACCTGCAGTTGCTGAACTCCACAATGGCTTCTATTGGAAAGTCTGTGACTGAGACCAAGTGTTCACTTTTTTATGAAACCATTATTTATTTAGGAGCAATGAGCAATTCTTATATAAATGCAATAAAATCATTATGCTCAAACTATGAGAGAGAAAATTAAGGATAATTTAAGAAATCAGTCTTAGCTTGTTTCTATACACAGATGGTATTATTTATTTTCAAAGGAAACCCGCGCGGATTCCCCTGGTGTGCAAGATGTACCTGAATACTCTTGATCAGCTTCCTGCTCACTTGAAGAGGGCGTGTATGAAGCACGCCACGGCAGAAAAGATCAGGATGGCCTCTCAACAGGCGAGGGAGGACATGATGAATCACCTGAAGAAGGGGGTCATCGTGGATTACCACAGAATAGAGATCGTGTCTGGTGAGGCAAACAGGATAGTGGTTGTAAGACTGCTAGAGTCCTTGGGCCTTTTTGTACATGGGAAGCCTGAAGACACATTGGCAAGGTGAGATATTTTTAATCTGTAAGGCTTCTGTAGTTTCTTTTTGAAATCATTGTTACAACATATTATGTAAAAGCATGTTGAAAAGAATCTACCTGCATTCCAGCGGCCCTGAGCAAGAGGCCGCAGTCCAGGAGGAAGAGATGCCAGAGGCTGCTCTAGAAACTGAAACAGAAGCGGATAAGGAAGGGGAAGATGTGAGCTCTGAAGAACTCTATCAGCAGTAAGACTTTTTATTTTTCAGATGTATCTATTTTTTACTAAAATTCTAATTTGTCTTATAGGTATAAAATGTTTAAACCGGTGTTTTATATCCTTACAGGCCCTGAGTAGTTAAAAAGTATCAGCAGGCCGGAAGAGAGTGGCCCAAGCTGGACTCTATAGAAAGCACTCCCTGGATGCTCCTCTCCTGATTGGATTCAAACAGTACCTTACCAAGGATCTGGGAGTGGCAAATTATTCTCAGGAGGTATTTATTTTTTAAAGGCATTTAAAATTAAGCAATGGTATCTTCATTGTAAATGTTTTTATTTCTTAGCTTAAAATTCACCCATGTGAAATGATGTCAGCCATAAACATCATGACTCTATATTTCCTACCTGAATCTATTCTACTTAAATTATTACATTATACACAATTTGAGTTCATTTTAAAAAGTAAAAGGTAATGAAAGGAATGCATTTTCATAAGAAAGATAATACCGATATGCATGTGATAATCTTCCTTATATCATGTAGTGCATCATTTGGACACTTTGTGGGCTTCAAATACAAAGAAAATCATGTTCTATGGTACAAGATAAATACAAAACTTAAGCTTCTTTATAAAGCATAAGCAATCATTTATTACATCGCTTCTTGAATTAAATCTTTTGACAAGAGGTAAGACTTCTGTTACATTTAAACCCATGTTTAGCTGTGTTTTTTAGATTTAACTGAACCAATTTCTGTGTGTGATAATGTCCTTGAATTCTGACAACATCACACTAAATTACATGATATAAAACAGCTAATGTTTCTAGAGATAAAGTTTCTGAGATGCTTCTAATTACTTTTTATTACCAGGGACAGTTTAATTCACCTTGTACAGTACTGTAAGACCAAGATGCTTTTTTTAAAAGTTATTTAACATTTTATAGAACTTTGTCTACTATGGCAACATGATGTGCTTGGTGAAACTTGGAAAAATACTGCTTGGCCACTTATCTTAAGATAAAGATAGGATAAAGGTTTATCTTTTGCACCTACCTGACCCCCAGGGAAGGCCAATGCTTTCTAAGTTGATGGTTCCCTACAGTAGACTGTACTTTAATTTCAAAGGTAATGTATATTGACCCAAATCAGTTTTGGAATCCAATCTACTGACGAGATGGAGCACATCCTTTTTTCAGGATTTTAGCATCATACGTTTGGTATATTTAGTCCCTAATGCTGAAAGAAATGATCATAGAACATTTGGACACTTTGTGGGCTTGAAATACAAAGCAAATCATGTACTATGGTACAAGATAAATACAAAACTTAAGCTTTTATTTTAATTAGATTTGTTTATAAAGCATAAGCAATCATTTATTACATTAATATATGTGAAAATAACATTTTAGCATCATACGTTTAGTATATTTAGTCCCTAATGCTGAAAGAAATGATCATAGAACATGACATCTAACCTTACCTGCGGTGTTTTTAATCCCTATTGCTCAATGCACGGTGAAAGCATTCCATACATGTGTCTGACAATGAGGAATGGGCCCCTGAGACAGTCATTTGCCTGTTTCACAAATGATCGTATTTTACTAGAGATTCTGTTTGGGATTCAGATGTGCATTCGGACAGCAATCCCTTTCAAGAAATGATACGTTCTGGATGAGGTCAAAGGTGCTGGAACACTGTATCTAGGATGTGTTTGCAGAGACTGTGTGTCTCCTGCTTCAATGCAGTGATAAACAGATGTGCTCCTTTAATTTATTGGTACATGCCCAGGGCAGTAAGCAGTCTGAGGATTTATTTCCAGATGGCATAGAGCAGTGAAGCAGTGAAGTAGTGCAAAACACTGGATCATTATATTATTAGAATCTATTCTACTTAAATTATTACATTATACTCAATTTGAGTTCATTTTAAAAAGTAAAAGGTAATGAAAGGAATGCATTTTCATAAGAAAGATAATACCGATATGCATGTGATAATCTTCCTTATATCATGTAGTGCGTCATTTGGACACTTTGTGGGCTTGAAATACAAAGAAAATCATGTTCTATGGTACAAGATAAATACAAAACTTAAGCTTTTATTTTAATTAGATTTGTTTATAAAGCATAAGCAATCATTTATTACATTAATATATGTGGAAATAACATTTTAGCATCATATGTTTAGTATATTTAGTCCCTAATGCCGAAAGAAATGATCATTTGTTTAACATGCACGGGTCTGTCTCAAAGGATGCAGTACTCCTGAAGGGTCTCAAACCCTACATTTCGGATGCCTAGCTGTATCCCTCACATGTGGCACCTCAGAATGACTTCTAACCTTTCCTGTGGTGTATTCAGTCCCTATTGCTCAATGCACGGTGTACATACTGCACACATGTGTCTTGAGAATGAGGAATGGGCCCCTGAGACAGTCATTTGCCTGTTTCACAAACAGGGACCTGGACCTAGACCTGGCCCGTACAGGGCTCAAACCCACGACCTTGGCGTTATTAGCACCACGCTCTAACCAACTGAGCTAACCGGCCTCACGACAGTGCTCCTCTCTGTGCTGCAAAAAATCAAACTCAGGGAATTTCTTTTGTCTTCCTTTGAATAGAAAGCCGTGTAATTCAGTGTACGGGCTTTCTCGTGCAGTTTCATGGTTCTTGTAACCCAAATCCTACACTGGCCTAAAGTGCCCCCCCATTTCACAGCATTTTTCAGCTGATTTAAAATGTACCTAAAGGAGAAGCATTATTGAAGACCATCAATTACCAAGAGCTTTTGTCAAAGGTTTTGGTGGTCATTTTGAATGACCACAGAGCGCTGTGACCTCGGTTTTACATCTCATCCAAAAGACAGCGCCCTTTTACAACACAGCATCTCCGTCACTATACTGGGGCATTGGGACCCGCACAGACCTCAGGGTGAGCACCCCCCCGCCGGCACCATTAACACCGCTTCCAGCTGGAAGCTTTGTTTTTCCCTGTAGCTCATCCTCATCCAGGTACTGACCTGGCTCACACCTGCTTAGCTTCAGTGGGTATTCAGTTGCGAGTTGCAAGGGGATGCAAGTGATGGAGCCGCTCGCTGCAAAAGTCACTGCATTGGCCGGGAATCTAACCCGAGCCTCCTGCGTGGCAAGCGAGAATTCTACCACTGAACCACCAATGCTCAGTGCCTGGGCCTTCAAAAAAGACGCTTTTTTGGTGCTCTGTGCAAAACGCGTCGACATCTGCTTCCAGCTGCAAAATGTCATTTGCGGACGCTGAAGAACTTATTTCCAAGGCAGCGGGTACAAGCGATTGGGCGTTTTAAAACCACCAGGAACAGCAAAGAGGCACGCTTCTTTGCTTGTGCCGAAACACACCGACTGAAGGCGGACAACGTAGTCGGCAGGATTGGAACCTGTGCGGGGAGACCCCAATGGATTTCTAGTCCATCGCCTTAACCACTCAGCCACGACTACAGCAAGCCCCACCGCCGCTGCGTTCTTGCTACAATCTTACCTGGATCGCGAGGCGCCGGCGGAAGCCTATTTCAAAGTCGTTCTCCGTTTCAAAAAAACATTTCCAAAATACAAGCCTTGCAGACAGACACGCCTCAGAGGACTTAAGGGTGGCTTCATGTCGGAATGATAAAGTCTCCCCGTCCGGACATGAAAATGCCACTTTGTTACACACAAAAAAAGAATCAACAACAGAGAAATGCCCACAAGCATTTGAAAAGCCGCACCACGTCGCACTTGAAATAGCTCTTACATTAGTGGTAGACACAGGAATCGCCTTTTTATTTACGCTCTTACCAACGCGATGGAAAGCAAAACAAAGCAAAGCAGAGCAAAACAAAACGAACAAACGAAAACCCTCACGTCCCGCACTTGCATATAACGCTGTTACGTGCCCAAGCGGTATTGTACGTCATCCTAGCACTGCACCCCGGGTCATACGGTATATGGGAACGAGCACACGCCACGAATCGTCTCGAATCACTCCCTACAGCTGTAAGGCGCCTTGAAGCGTGCACTCCCAACATTCTTCTTTGCGCATCTGTGAAAGGTAAACTCTTGAGCAAACTCTGAACCAGCTCTAAGGAAACTAATCCGATTAGACGTTACTTTGACTCATCCTTTAAGGGACCCTTGTTAATTGGAGAAATCAATGATTTCGAATGAATTCTGTATGCGTTAAAAGACAGCTATACACAGAAAACATGCAGGACACTGCTCATGATGTTTCCCGAGCCGAAACACAGTGCGTTTTTCCAAGCCATTTGACAAAGCCCGCCCACTGAAAACTGCAGCAGATCGTGTAAAGGCGTTCAACTTTGTAACTACTGCACGCACAGGAAGCAGAATAAATTCCTCTTTTCAAACTGTCAAAGGTTTGCTGCAGGACATCGCACAATCTCTTTTGAACGGGGACAAACGATTTCTTATGGGGCGCAGTAAGTACAGACGTTTATAAAGCTCCACTCATGCCGACGATGCAGCATGAAGAAGCGCAACCTAACGTTTGACAGACAAAAGCCGGGCGCCGCTACGAGCAATATGAAATCAAACTGACAGCACACGGCGTTTCGCGCTGACTAAAAAGTGATCTCGACAGACGATGTTCTCTGCATAACGCTGAAAGAGCTAAAGAGCGTTTCTGTTGAGACGTAACCCATTGGGCAAAAGACGTATAATATACGTCTATTAAACGCATATCTTAGACGTCTAAATGTGGTCTACAATTCGTCTAGAATGAAATTCTAATATACGTCTAAAGTTAAACGTCAATTATACGTCTATATTTAGACGTTCATTATACATAAATGGTTGGAGTTCTATTATACGGATAAATTTAGAGGACTATTATACATATATGGTTGGAGTTCCGGATAACTTTAGAGGTCTATTATACGTATATGGTTAGAGGTCTATTATACGGATAACATTAGAGGTCTATTATACGTATATGGGTAGAGGTCTATTATACATCAAAGATAGATTTTATAGGTGTAGAAACAAGTAAAACAAGCCAATGATTAGGTTTAGAAATGTATTCTGAAAATACACATTCACACCTGAAACATATGTATTTCAAATTATACATTGTATACAATCAATCAACAATCAACATATGGGCAATAATCATAAAAACACAACTAGTCTTAAACTTCAGCTACAAATTCTGGTAACATGGCAATATACAGTATAGTAATGACAAACACAAAACTAATTACATTAACACACTAACTCAAAACCACATTTTGATTCAAATATACATTTTAAAATGTACAACTTCTATATTTCCAAGAAAAAAATATTACATAAAATATAAAATATTGCAATGGAAGTTAAGACGATTTTTGTCCACTATTTGCAAACCCTGTCTAATTGTCCTAACAGTTAGAACCAAAAACCTATTATTTTCAGAGTCCAGATCTCCTGGCCCCCTGCCTTGCATATGCATTCTTCAAGTAACACATTGCGTGCTCCTTTATTTCTTTTTCTGTTGATGTAGGGTGGGACTTCAGCACCGCAGCTAGGAGAAAATTATATAATATTACTTCCCAAATAAATGA
Organism: Lepisosteus oculatus; assembly: GCF_040954835.1. Taxonomy (NCBI): domain Eukaryota; kingdom Metazoa; phylum Chordata; class Actinopteri; order Semionotiformes; family Lepisosteidae; genus Lepisosteus; species Lepisosteus oculatus. The sequence continues at coordinate 96,506 of NW_027168432.1, read as the reverse complement.
TGATTAATATCTTCTTTAGTATAATCTAAAAAATGAACGGTTTACTAAGCTCAAAGCTGAAATAAATGTATAAAATTTGGCTTGCATCATAGCAGTTGAGCAATAAAGTCTGTCCTAATTAAAGAGTACCCAAAGTTTGAAAGTACAACATAGAATAAGAATAAGAGAAACGGCAAAACGATTTTGTGTCATCTTCCCCATTCACACTATTTTATGTGCCATTTTTTTGCTTATTCACATACTATTTTAATCAAAATAATATTAAGAAAGATCTGTATGTATTCAGATAGTATTATTATTGTTCATACTTACTCGTCAAAAGAGGATTGCTGAGATATTTTCGGATATACTTTTACGTTTGAAAAACGTGTCCAAAATGGTGACCAACGAATACTAGCAATGCATTGTGGTATATAACCGGAAAATATGCTGGGTTCGATATTTTCTCAACGTATGCGTTTATTAATGTTGTCGATATTATGGTTGAAATTTAACATTGATAATACATCGCTGCTATGAGCTGATGTGCAATTTTAACGCATGCAATAAGTAAGGATCGGTCACTGTTGTATGGTATTATATATAATGACATTATGGAATAGGATGGGGACAGGCCTGGCATCACGGGGGGAGGGGGGAATGTCGCCCCTTCAGTTTTGGGCAAAAAGTTTTACCTAACTTAATTTGCACCCTAAAAAAATAGTTGTACTTTGTCAATGGTCAGACAACACTAAATGACACGAACAGTCACTCAGTCTGTTTGATAGGCAGGAGGGCTATCCGTCCAGGAACTGCACATATTATTGAGTGTCAACATTACGATCCTGTTTGCTCAGGTGGACCGATTCCTTGCAGTAGTTTATCATTATACTTAAAATCGTTATATAACTAGGACTAGTTATAGCAGTCTGTGCTTTCTGTTGGTTTTACAACATTTTTTTCTTAACGATTCAGAACGTCCATGTAGCTGCAAAAATGAACGCTTATGGTACTTTTCGCTCCAGGCAATACAAACCTTGAGAGTGACGAAAAATGTGAAACTGAACTTCATCGCAAATACCAGATTGCTAGTCGTTATCTTCTATCATGAAGCACTAATCAACGGCATAGCTGCGAGATTTCATTTGGGTAGCTGCACCGTACAGCTCCGTTTCAACTGAAATATCACTCCCCCCTCAGAATTTCAGACGCCCCCCTACAGATTTTTCCTCGGGCACCGCGCACTGATGGGGGACTTTTGTCAAGAAAATAAAAATAGAAACTCTATAGGCACTCAAACATTTTACTGTTTTTTTTCAGGCAGGTGGCAAGACCCCCTCAGCAAAACCCTTGTATGCCAAGCTGTGGGCATTGATTGTGTGCCGCAACTAGGAGTATACGGCACTCTGCACAGTGTACGAAGTAAATTATTTTCGCAGTAATTAATTTATTATATTTACTATATTTATTATACACGTGTAAATTAATTGCTGCGAAAATAATTTACTTCGTACACTGTGCAGAGTGCCGTATACTCCTAGTTGCGGCACACACGATACATACAGTAAAAAGCCTCAGGCACTGTGTTAGATGTGTTTTCGACGTTATATATGCGTTTGTTAATGTCGTCAATTTTACGGTTGCAATTCGACGTTGATTATACTTCGAGGCGACGTATATATACGTATAGCCGTAATTTCACCGTAAATATACGTATATTCGACGAATCAATGCCCACTGGGAACAAGCTCGCTTCTTTCTACCATGATGTCACCATGACCAAATCTGTCTTTAAACACCTTGCTCAGTCTCTAACGAGACTGTCAAAAATTGCTTTTGCCGATTGTATTGCAAACCGGCGGAAGCGGGGTATTGGGAAAAGTTTTCAACTAGCAATAATCCCGCCTCGGCTAAACCTCACAGGCTACGATACTGCCACTGCGCAAAGCTGACGGTTGCCAGGCAACCGCGGGGATCCTATGGAAATCGTTATCAATCGTCTCATGGCATGTCGTTGCTGTAACGCTTCATATTTGTCGTCTTCTTCTAGCTTGAGGTTTTGAAGAATTTCATGACAGACAAGGGCTCCGTTGGGAACAAAGAAACCCGTTGATTCTTTTCAGCAGCAGAAATACAACCCTTTAAATACAAGATGACAGAACAATGACGAAGGGCATGCCGGGAGGAACTCATGCACTACAGAGGAAAGGGGGCGGGCACGTACAGTTCACATTCAAGCCACAAGTACTCTTCTCGGATGTTGCACAAACAAATCCTAATGTCTTGAAAGCATTGCGGCATGTTTGTGTCCCACTTCCCGTGGCTGCAGGATGACTGACATGAACGGACAAACACAATCTGTGGCGTTTAGCGTGACATAGTCTTGCAGGCATCGTGCTGTCTCACTGCAATACTATACCGCTGGAGGAAACAGTCCATCTGGCCATGAAACTCATTTGAACGTCTAGCTACAGCAACTAACAATATCATGATTTATTCAGGATGTGTGGAATCAGCACGTCCCGGAGACAGCTTCCGAAATCGTGAGCATTCTCTGGTGGTAGGGGCGTTCAAGATGGCGCTCAGGTGGGAGGTAAAGTTTAGTGGTTGAGGATTTTTTTTGAGTTTTTCATGACCTGAATGTTAATTTTTGCTTTTTTTGACTACAGAAAAATAAGGACTTAACACTACTTGTTTAAACTTCAGTTATAATTGAAAGAAAAAAAAACGTTTTTTTTTAGGTTTAAGAATTTCGATATGAGTAACACTGGGAAAAGAAAAGAGAGTGCTGGGTCTTCGAAGGAGAAGTCTAAGAAACCTCAATCGTATATGTATAGCACTACAAGAAAATTGATGGCAACTAAAGGGAAAAGTGAAGCAGCTGGAGGGGACGTGGAAAGAGTGCTGGAGATGCGCTCGTACGCGAGCGTTCGCAGCCCAAGTGAGACTCAGCTGCCAGAGGAAGAGCCGGAGTCCCTGCCCAGCACACCTGTGAAAACCCCGGCAGCCAAGAGAGGAAGGGGCGACCTGACGCTGGAGGAGCTCCAGACCAACATCTTCAACATGATGGCACAGAGCATGGGTGAGCTGAAGGAAATGATTTGATCTAATACAGTCGCAATCGAAAGTCTTAAAAAGTCCATGGACTGTGTGTTTAAAGAGGTTGAAGACTTAAAGAGTGAAGTAAAAGTTCTTAAACAAGTAAATACCAAACAAGAAAAGCATATTAAAGAACTTGAATTGAAAGTGAACGATGTAGATAGATACCGTCGATGATGGAATTTAAAATTATTTGGAGTTAAAGAGGAACGTGATAAGGACCTTGTTGCAACAGTGAAGGGTATCTGTAAAAGGACCCTGCCGGACCAGGAGGACGTAATATCTGTAACGGACACGAACTGGAATCCGTGTCAGATATTGTAGAAGACCCTATGCGATGCGGTAAGAGCTGGAGAAAACAGGAGGCGTGGTAAAAGGAACACAGAGGGGTTTAATAGTGCACAAAATAATAGTGACAGTCCGTGAGACAGTGTACGGGGAAGACAAAACGGCATCCAAATCCAAACGAGTCCAAGGGCAGGTCAAAGCACAGTCCGAAAGTCCATCAACTGGAAATCCATCCTGGAACGCGACAAAGTTAAAATCCCCGAGAGAGGGGAGCACACAGACGAACGAAACATGGAGGTCCAAGGGTGACGGGGCGAGATCCTCCAGACCCCGGGCTCAGGAAACGGGAGGTGTCGGGGATGAGGCCTATGCCCTCAGGAGACGGACGTAGGGTTTCCTGGTGCTAGGCGGGCCTCGCGACATCTTACCCTAATGATGAGCCCCGAGGACTGGAGGAGCTGGTCTTTAAATAATAACACTAAAAAGGTACACCTGGAGAGCTAAATGACAAGAACGATAATGAGAGCAGTGGAGCGCCCTCTAGGGAGGGATGTCGGGCGTGACAGTACCCCCCCCTTCAAGGGCGGCTCCTGACGCCCTACACAATTAAAAATAAGGGCAATACTATCAACAAGAATATCACAAGCACAGACTATATACAACCAGAGAAGGAAATTCAGAATCACTATATACACAAGAGATAAAACCGGAGAATACTATATACAAAACGGTAGGGCTGTCCACTCTCAAAATAGTTCCAACGGGGAAAGAAAAAAAAAACGGAGAAACAAAACGGTCCAGGAAAAAAAAAATCCAAGAATTCCTTTAGAAAAAAAAAAATCCACAAAAAATACCTTGTCCAGCGAAACAGGAATGGATCTTGACAGGAAAACAGGAAGGGCATCTTGAAAAAAAAAAGGTCCAGATGAGGGTCCGGGTGTTCCAGATTACCGCTCGCGGGGTCTAGCATAGGCTCATCATTCTGTAACGGACACGAACTGGAATCCGTGTCAGATATTGTAGAAGACCCTATGCGATGCGGTAAGAGCTGGAGAAAACAGGAGGCGTGGTAAAAGGAACACAGAGGGGTTTAATAGTGCACAAAATAATAGTGACAGTCCGTGAGACAGTGTACGGGGAAGACAAAACGGCATCCAAATCCAAACGAGTCCAAGGGCAGGTCAAAGCACAGTCCGAAAGTCCATCAACTGGAAATCCATCCTGGAACGCGACAAAGTTAAAATCCCCGAGAGAGGGGAGCACACAGACGAACGAAACATGGAGGTCCAAGGGTGACGGGGCGAGATCCTCCAGACCCCGGGCTCAGGAAACGGGAGGTGTCGGGGATGAGGCCTATGCCCTCAGGAGACGGACGTAGGGTTTCCTGGTGCTAGGCGGGCCTCGCGACATCTTACCCTAATGATGAGCCCCGAGGACTGGAGGAGCTGGTCTTTAAATAATAACACTAAAAAGGTACACCTGGAGAGCTAAATGACAAGAACGATAATGAGAGCAGTGGAGCGCCCTCTAGGGAGGGATGTCGGGCGTGACAATATCGGCCATTGACTTTGTTCACAGGCTCGGGAGAGCGAACATGTCTGGGCAAGTGCGCCCCAGATCGATTATAATACAGTTCACCAAGAGGACGGCGAGGGACATGCTGTGGCGAGCGGCGAGGGAGAATGAGTATTTGAATGGGAACAAACTGAGGTTTGCAGAGGACCTGTCTGCCGCGGACAGGAGTACCAGGAACCAGCTGTGGCCCCAGGTTGAAGCTGCCAGAAGAGAGGGGAGGAGAGCCTACTTTGTGGGAGCGAGGGCCTTTGTGGATGGGAAGGAGATTTGCTCCCAGTGACTGCTCAGTTAATGATTATGTTTGGTTATATTTGTTATACCAGTATATACTAGTGTTTCTTTAGTGTTAGTTTGGAATGGTGTAGTTAAGTGTTAAGGACTGTTATAGTTCTGGTTGTTGTAACAGAAGAAATAAGGTTCTTGATCCCGAGATGAAGTAAAACAGATGAGTTTATTGCATGCAAGGAACAATAAAGCCGAAGTCTTGTTTCCCGCAAGAAACAACAAAACCGAAGTATTGTTCCACGTACTGTTACAAACTTTTGGGTTATATAGTGTTTTCTTCTCCGTTTCTGACGTCACTCGGTCTGATGGTAAAGAGGGGGGTTCATGGTATTTGGCCAGTTTACGATGTTCTGGGCAAATGGTCAGTTTAACATTACACCCAGGGGGGTTCCTAGCTTGCATCTGCAATCCTTATCAGTTAACCCCCTTTCCTGCCATAAACCCCAGCTTGTGACTTAGAAGTCTAAACCCCCTACAGAAAGGATTAAATTCAAACCCCCGTCTTCACATCTTTCTTCATTCCCCCCTTATAAAATATGGCATACGTCAGTGTAGCCTATTTTTATAAATACAATGTCAGGGCAGATCTTTCCTTTCTTGGCGAACAGGTATGTATTGCCATGTCATTGTACGTTCCACGGTTATAGCAAGATGTGATACATTTTTTTGTGAATGTGATGATTACAATTATACATATAAACAATACTACTCCTACGGATAAACACTATAAAAAGGTTCCACCCCAGGCCCCAAACACAGACTTTACCCATACTGAAATTTCTGTCCCTCATTGTAAATGTGTTGGGCCAGATCTGAGATGTGCTCAGAATTTTCAGGAATATATGTGCAGCATTCAGTGCCAATTACTGCACAAGTTCCTCCTTGGGCCGCCAGTACATAATCTAAAGCTAGTCGGTTCTGCATGGCCACTGTTCTGAGGGCTACCATTTCATCATTAACAGCCTTCAGACTAGATGAGGTAGAATTTGCTAATTCTTCTAAAGTCGAGGCCATTTGAATTAACTCTCGACTCAGAAAGTTCATGCCGGCTTGTGGAAATATTATACCTAAATAATATTCCCAATCAGCCAATTTTCTTTGTGGTCTGTGGTTAGGTCCGAAGGGGCTGTGGATTTGAACACGGATATGAGGAACCACATATCCTAAATAACATGAGCCAGACCACTGGGCTGGCAACCATGGGTAGGCTCGTTTTCCACAAATGAAATATGTTCCGTTTGGCGCTCCCCATGCCTCTGAAAATAAGAAACTTATACCGAATTGTGGGGTGTGCCGATCCCATCCTGGAATTTGGAAGGTAGAGGTGGATATATTTGCAGCGATGGTAAGGTTGCAACGACTCCATCCAACCAAGTGCAGACCATTAGTGTGCTGAAAACATATGTTTCCCTCACGTTCCTTATTTAGAGTCAGGTATGGTGGTGTATGGCTTCTGTTATATTTAGGAGCGTAAGAGCCTGTGAAACTCGTGGGCTCTAAGCCTCGCTCCTGTAGATATTGTAATGTTGTGCAGGTTAAAGTCGTGTTATGGCAACCCCCATAGTTTGTCATATTAAAATTTCCTAAATTATCCCTCCAAATGATCATGCCTATGACTTCCTCGCGACGCCAAGGAATGGCTCCCATAGGAAGTCCTCCCTGTACATATTTGGGTAATGCGGCACACACCCAGCAGGCACTTTGGTTGGTTTTCTTAGCTAGGATAGGAGAGGCCTAAAAAGGAATTAATTCCATGTTCTCCTTTGTGGGAGAGATGATCATTAATTCCTGCGGAACATAGTCCTACAGCAACAATTATTGTTATAAACAGAAATGATTTCATTCTGAGTCTGTAAATGGGGATGAGGCTCGTCGGCAGTGTGGCGCGTGGATCCAGCGATCTTTTCCTTCCACTCGAACCGCAGACTCGGTTGTCAACAGGATCTGGTAGGGTCCGTCCCACCTGGGCTGGAGAACCTGTGAAGGAAATTTCCTGATCCACACCCACTCTCCTGGGATGAGGTCGTGCCCTCCTTCAGGTGGTGGTCCCCACGCCTCCAGGACCTGCTCGCGGGCTCCTTGTGTGGCCTCTGTCAGCAACTTGCAATAATACAAAGGAATGGTTGATCCATCTGAGGAAACCCCAGTCTCAGCACCTGTAAGAGAACTTGATTCAAATTATTAAAGGCGGCTTTTGCTGCGGGAACCAAGGCAATCTTGTCCTTGTACTGCACTCCCCCCTTAAGCAGATCTGTTAAGAGTTGTGCTCACCCTGTAAAAAACATTGCACCCAGGCCCTGTTAAAATTTCACAATGCTAGACACAAAAGGGCCTTATCATAACTGCTTCTATTAGACACTCTAAAGCTGAAGCAACTCAGACTTGTGGGTTTCCTCGTCAGGGGAAGCACTCAGAATACCATCAACATACTGAGTGATCACAGCCAGTTGAAGCCACGTGATACCCTGTTCTGCATAGTCATTCTTTGTAATGCATAATATTCCAACCCAATAGATCTGGAATAAAACCACCCATTAAAATCTGGTACTCGGCAAGTAAAACTTGCTGTCCCAATACTCCTGTGGCCTCCTGCCATCTTCCCATATACATTGCTCTATAGTACACTGTTGAACAGAGGAGTGAAACAAGCAGGACAGTAGTGCTCCAGTATCCCCTAACAGAGAAACCAACACTCCATTAACAGTACATTTTTATCCACTGGACTGGGACAGACTTAGGGAGGCTACAAGGGATTTACAGGATCTAATCGTTAGGTAAACAGATTTTCTCACAAGACGTTATTCTCCCCAGTCTCGATTCTAAACCTACACCGTTTCAGCATGTCTGGTTTCGAGACATTCGAATAAAACCAAATTGTTTCCATTATTGCAACTAATTGTATAAATTACAATTTATAATAATTTATAATAATACAAAAACTGTTTAACTACTTTTACGTCCACCTGCACTGTACTTATACGTTTCAGACGCTCTTATATTTTCCAATCTCCTTAAGTTGATTTTCGTCAAGTCTCTTTAGTTACGTCTCTAGCCAGTCCCGCTGGCTAAACACACTCACACCGTCATTTAGTATACCAAAACTCACAGTTACACACATACATGCCGGCACACAAATTCATAAAACACACATACACATCGAGAATATATTTTTCTCTTCGTAATACAATGTGCTGTATTCTTGTTTTACTTCTACATGAATCCTTTTAATTCCTGAAGCGCACTCCAGGTTCGCTGCATTTCTAATTTCGGGTGCGGTACTTTAGCCCACCGGTCAATATCTTACGGTTTTGGATTTGATCGTATGGGGGAAATCAGGGAAGGTAGGTGCGATTGCAGACCCCCTCGACGGGGTGCGAGACAGTGTTAGAGTGGCACTGTCATCAACGGCGCCAGCCCCTGCTACATCAAGTCCTTTCCCACTTCGAGTGAGAGTACAGATCTGCGGGCGCCCTCCCTCTAACAGGGGAGACCCTGATCCGTCTTTATCACACTCATACCAAGTGTTATCCCAATCAGACCCCCCTTCTCCATATGGCCACTGAGGGAATTGATCCCAATTATTTTCGTTTCCTGCCTGTTTGTTCCCCTGTGGGAGAGCAGGATATAACTTAGTCGCTGGCTGCAGCACATTAACCAGTGCAGCGTGACCAGGAGTTAATTCCTTCTTTAGTTTCTCATTCTCCTGTACTGCCTCTTTTAGCTTTTTTTCTATACTCTTTCGTAGCGATTAAAATATCTTTTCTTCCGGGTTTTTGTTTTCCCCGTAAACACACTTTTAAGTCACATCCCAATTTCTTTTTTTTTTTTCTCATGTATCTGCCACCACTGGTGCCGGCCGTGCACCAGGGTGGGAGCTACATGCTTGTGCTTTTGCCAATCAATACTCATATATGCTTTCTTTACAGGCGTCTTCGCCCCCAAATTCCCTCTGACAAACTCAGCTTTTTCCATATTTTTCTCCTTCTTTTCCGTCAACTTACACTTTTCCGATATTTAAACGGACCCTTCCACCACTTTCTCAAACCATCAGTTAGCGCACATGTTCGGTCTCTTTAAGATTTACTTTTGTCGTGTGTGAGGTAACAGCTCATTCAGTAGGGGGATGTTTTCACTTGGAAAAACCTGTGCATTACTGCACTCATTCAGCCAAGGGCGTCTGTTACCTCCAGATCTAAATGCCTCTCCGAGACTTTAGAGAGGACTTACACCGCACTGTTCACAGGTAAGAAACGAGACCTCGAAAACCCCCTTTCTTGATCAGTAATTCACCATCCCCAGAACGCCAGCATCGCTGCTTTTGCCCCGGGGTGGACTTACGCACTGAGCTCAATCAGGGCGATTCTCGGGTCTCAACGTCCTTTAAATCCTGCTACTTAATGCTTTGCTCTTTATTATGAGGTGTGTTTATGTTAGTGTCGTGCGTGTGTATATGTATTTCACAAACAAGGAAAACACCAAAAACATACATACATATATCTCTTCTACTCCTGTTTCCTTTAAAACAAAAAAAAAAACCACGCCACGCCAGAAACCACGCCACTCCAATCTGTGCACGATCAAGGCGTAGCTAATCTCAGGACCCCGGGCGTAATTAAAGCCCACACCAATCCTGGATTATACGTGCATTTAATGCACCACTCAGCTCCAGAACCCCGGGCGCAATTAAGGCCCACACCGATCCCGAGCCACAGAACTCCGGGTGCAATTAAGACCCAAACCAGTTCTGACCTTCAGAACTCCGGGTGCAATTAAGACCCACACCAGTCCTGAACTACGTGCATTTAATGCACCACTTGCTCTAGAACCCCGGGCGCAATTAAGGCCCACACCGATTCTGAGCCTCAGAACTCCGGGTGCAATTAAGACCCAAACCAGTTCTGACCTTCAGAACTCCGGGTGCAATTAAGACCCACACCAGTCCTGAACTACGTGCATTTAATGCACCACTTGCTCTAGAACCCCGGGCGCAATTAAGGCCCACACCGATTCTGAGCCTCAGAACTCCGGGTGCAATTAAGACCCAAACCAGTTCTGACCTTCAGAACTCCGGGTGCAATTAAGACCCACACCAGTCCTGAACTTCACGGTAAGGGTCCAAAACCCGTTAAAAACTCCACGCGCAATTAAGGCATACACCAGCTTCGAACGCCTGTACACAATACCGCGGAACCCCTGCCAGACCAAATTCTGGGCTTACAGCAACCAACCCATTACATACACCGGTGCCTTCCCCGGGCCAGAGGAATTCAGAAACTCACGTTTACTCCGTCATCTCGGGCGATTCTCGCAGGGAGCAGAGATTTCCCAATCGGTCAGAGAGAGTCGGGACTTTTAAATAAAAGAGGAGTCCTTACCTCTTAGTTATGTGCGCGCTGACCGTCTCTCCTGCCGATGGGAAGTTCTGCGCCTTCTGGAGCATCCGCCGACTACGCCAAATTTGTTGTAACAGAAGAAATAAGGTTCTTGATCCCGAGATGAAGTAAAACAGATGAGTTTATTGCATGCAAGGAACAATAAAGCCGAAGTCTTGTTTCCCGCAAGAAACAACAAAACCGAAGTATTGTTCCACGTACTGTTACAAACTTTTGGGTTATATAGTGTTTTCTTCTCCGTTTCTGACGTCACTCGGTCTGATGGTAAAGAGGGGGGTTCATGGTATTTGGCCAGTTTACGATGTTCTGGGCAAATGGTCAGTTTAACATTACACCCAGGGGGGTTCCTAGCTTGCATCTGCAATCCTTATCAGTTAACCCCCTTTCCTGCCATAAACCCCAGCTTGTGACTTAGAAGTCTAAACCCCCTACAGAAAGGATTAAATTCAAACCCCCGTCTTCACATCTTTCTTCATGGTTCTTTGAAAAACTCAATAGTTTAGACAGTCTTAGAGTTAGTTATTTGCTTTTGTGTATGTCTTTTTCATGAATGCCAGAGGTACTCGAAATGTTGTTAAAAGAAAAACTGTGTGCTGAGTTTTATTTTTTACAGGAAACGCATGCATGTTGAAACTAAAGTTTATAAATAATTGAGAAATATTAAAGCAAGGAAAATATGATACGTGTAAAATATACAATTTGATCACATAATTACTTAATTACCTCTGGTAGTTAAATGCTTTTTTCTGCTGCGTTTTTTTTCTCTTGTACATGACTCTGATCCTCTTGTTGTATTTGTATTTGTAAATTCTATGTTTAATAAAAAAAAATTAAAAAAAGCATTCTCTGGTGGTGTCCTGCAGGCTTCCTGTGGGTGTGCGTTGGTGGTATAGTGGTGAGCATAGCTGCCTTCCAAGCAGTTGACCCGGGTTCGATTCCCGGCCAATGCAGTGGCGAATGTTTTCAAATGCTGTCATGAGCCTTGGATTGTGACTAGCAAAGCAAAGCCTTTTGAAAGAGCTAAAGCACTGAAAAACGGAATTGAGGGAGAATCTTACAGGGGATTCTGAGCGGTGTCTGCATACACGCAGTCCGATACGGGTGCTGAAAGCTTGAGCTACTCTCAATGTCGTGCTGGCTTTCCCCGGAGTAAATCTGTTACATTGAAAGAATGCTTCTCGCAGGTTCAAAAAGGGACCCTTGTTAATTGGAGAAATCAATGATTTCGAATGAATTCTGTATGCGTTAAAAGACAGCTATACACAGAAAACATGCAGGACACTGCTCATGATGTTTCCCGAGCCGAAACACAGTGCGTTTTTTCAAGCCATCTGACAAAGCCCGCCCACTGAAAACTGCAGCAGATCGTGTAAAGACGTTCAACTTTGTAACTACTGCACGCACAGGAAGCAGAATAAATTCCTCTTTTCAAACTGTCAAAGGTTTGCTTTACGAACGCCGCAGGACATCGCACAATCTCTTTTGAACAGGGACAAACGATTTCTTATGGGGCGCAGTAAGTACTGTTACTGTCACTGCTCGATACCGACGTTGGCCTACTATACCATGTTCAGCCACTGCTAGAAAATGTACGGCTCTAGCACCGGAGCAAACAACAGGAGGGCCGATGTCGAACAGGCACACGTGTCAGAGATGGAGAGCGATGAGAATGGGATTCGAACCCATGCCTGCAGAGCACAATGGATTAGCAGTCCATCACCTTAACCACTCAGCCACCTTGTCGACGAAACTGGGCTGTCCGGACATGGGTTGGCGCGCTCCAGATGATCTTTTTCTTTTTTTCCCCACATACTCGAGGGTCATTTTCCTGTTCCACATGTGATTTCAACATTTTCCTTGGGAGATGTCAAGCCAGCAAGCCACTGCTGTGGTTCAGTGGCCAGTGTGGAGTTCAGTGGCCCTGTTTACACAGAAAGCACATTGAGCTCCTTGGACATGAAAAGTTCCAGATAAAAGCCATTTGTCATCCTTTCTCTTGGTGTCGATGTTGCTATTGTATGTAAAGGTGGCAACTTGCTCAGCGAGCAGGCGGAGCACACACCGAATGCAGATGTGTCTGAGTGGTGTGTCCAAGTGGCTGCAAAAGGACAACACTCCTGGGGCCCCGTGGCTTAGTTGGTTAAAGCGCCTGTCTAGTAAACAGGAGATCCCCGCCTACGGCTAGACTTAATTAAATGCAAGTATTCATTTCCTGTCTTTAACGCGACTTGTTTTTCTTAAAATGGATGCAACTTGCAAAACATGAAATACAAGCCTTGCTAATCAGCGCTAGCAGCTGGCAAAAAAAAGGAGTCAGCTATTTTTTTTTCTTTAACCTTAACCCTGCTAACGGAGAAGAGTTAAACGACCGAGTCTATGCAGCTTAAACGGTGCGCAAGTCGGGTTCTTAGCTGAAAGGGTGGTAAATCACGCTCACCCCAGTCCTTAATCTTTTAAAGAGGATACAAAATTGAACCTAGTCGCCACATCACATACATCCTGTTAAATGATAAAAAGGTAACATCTATCCTCGCTCCAGAGTAAATCTCACGTTGAGGGCATCTTTTTTTTCACTTTACCGTGAGTCGGGCTCGGCTGCACAGAGGAGAGAGCAGAGCAATGAGGTCACAGGGACAGGGGAGTCACACGCTGGCGGTTTGAATACGCGGAAGATCACTGAGGGATCCACAGTATGTGGACCCTCCGTTCGCCATCAGTCCACACTCCGGACTCTGAATCCTGCCATCCGATTTAAGATCTCGGCGGAACCTGTGGCGCAGTTCCTTCTTAAAACGTAATCTGGTGAGCATTTCTAGAATCGCACTTGTATAGATGCAGCCTTTAATGTGTTGCTAGGTTAAAATTGATGACTTCTTGTATTTCAGTAGGCAACTGCCCTCTTGATTTTGGATTTAATTTCTTTATTACAGGGGCGCTTTTATGAAGACAGAGTCATGTTCAGGTACTTTGCTTGATGGAGGAAGCTCATTTCGGACTCTGTGATCTGCTCACCTGGAAAGGTCTGCTGTACTACTACAAGAGAGAAGTAGGGTCTGGAAGAAGGGACAATTTTATGATGCTTTGGAAGATAGTTTTTTTTTTCTTATACTGAAAATGAAAAGTAGTTGTTTCTATATGGACTCAGTCTTTGGAATTTGTATATTTATACATTTCAGTGAACCCTCAGCCATTCCTTCTGTATTGTAATTCAATTTCTCTTTTAAAATTCCTTCCCCACTTCTTGGACCTGCAGTTGCTGAACTCCACAATGGCTTCTATTGGAAAGTCTGTGACTGAGACCATTATTTATTTAGGAGCAATGAGCAATTCTTATATAAATGCAATAAAATCATTATGCTCAAACTATGAGAGAGAATTTTAAGGATAATTTAAGAAATCAGTCTTAGCTTGTTTCTATACACAGATGGTATTATTTATTTTCAAAGGAAACCCGCGAGGATTCCCCTGGTGTGCAAGATGTGCCTGAATACTTTTGATCAGCTTCCTGCTCACTTCAAGAGGGCGTGTATGAAGCACGCCACGGCAGAAGAGATCAGGTGGCCTCTCAACAGGCGAGGGAGGACATGATGAATCACCTGAAGAACGGGGTCATCATGGATTACCACAGAATAGAGATCAAAGGACACTTTGTGGGCTTGAAATACAAAGAAAATCATGTTCTATGGGACAAGATAAATACAAAACTTAAGCTTTTATTTTAATTAGATTTATTTATAAAGCATAAGCAATCATTTATTACATTAATATATGTGAAAATAACATTTTAGCATCATACGTTTAGTATATTTAGTCCCTAATGCTGAAAGAAATGATCATAGAACATGACATCTAACCTTACCTGCTGTGTTTTTAATCCCTATTGCTCAATGCACGGTGAAAGCATTGCATACATATGTCTGACAATGAGGAATGGGCCCCTGAGACAGTCATTTGCCTGTTTCACAAATGATCGTATTTTACTAGAGATTCTGTTTGGGATTCAGATGTGCATTCGGACAGCAATCCCTTTCAAGAAATGATACGTTCTGGATGAGGTCAAAGGTGCTGGAACACTGTATCTAGGATGTGTTTGCAGAGACTGTGTGTCTCCTGCTTCAACGCAGTGAGAAATAGATGTGCTCCTGTAATTCATTGGTACATGCCCAGGGCAGTAAGCAGTCTGAGGATTTATTTCCAGACGGCATAGAGCAGTGAAGCAGTGAAGTAGTGCAACACACTGGATCATTATATTATTAGAATCTATTCTACTTAAATTATTACATTATACACAATTTGAGTTCATTTTAAAAAGTAAAAGGTAATGAAAGGAATGCATTTTCGTAAGAAAGATAATACCGATATGCATGTGATAATCTTCCTTATATCATGTAGTGCGTCATTTGGACACTTTGTGGGATTGAAATACAAAGAAAATCATGTTCTATGGTACAAGATAAATACAAAACTTAAGCTTTTATTTTAATTAGATTTGTTTATAAAGCATAAGCAATCATTTATTATATTAATATATGTGTGTAGCGGCGAGGCTTATTAATAAGGCAGAATTAAGTGTTCTGAGCCTTCCCAAATGAGGCCCCATTTCTCTGTTCATCTCTGTGGTGCAGCCACAGAGAGACTATTCATGCAGGGTGATTTAAGGTCCTAGGACAGCTCCCAAAGGGGGATGCACTTAGCTAAGCCTGGCTATCATGATCAATGGTCATCCATTGGCGCCTATCTGTCTAGGGAGTGCCAGTTGGACATCTGGACTGCATTACTAAGTGTCAGGACTAAGTGACTCATATCTCACCTTGATCAATCAATCAGGGACTGGTAGGGCCGAGTAACCCACGTGGGACTCTGATGCCCATGGAACTTTCAGCCAATCAATGAGCTGAAGTTCCTCCAGGTAAAAACAGGCAACACAGAGAGCCTGTGAGATTCAGTAAGATTCAGAAGGGAGGATTCAGAGGATTCTGTGGACAATTCTAAAGGGAATTCAAAGGAGAATTCCAGGGCAGGGCGGCCCAGGAGCAGAAGGCTCCCAAGGGCAGGACATTCTCGCAGCGCGCCTCCTGACCATCCTGAGATTCAGCCCGGACAACCACGGAACGGCCAGTGTGTCCGAGTGCCAGAACTTTCCTTTGTTCTAAGAGTCTAGAGCGGAGGTTGCCAGAGAATAACCAGAGGATCCACCCGAGGTTAGCACCAGCAGCAGGCCTCGTGAACAGGTCGGAACTGTGGACAGCTGAATCACTATTCAGAACTAGCTCTTCATCAGAAACGAACCGGTCCTCTTCCTGACTTGCTGGGACCCACAGTCATCTTTTCTCCTGTGCACAAACTTTGCTAGTTAAAGCCCACAGTGAGCATCAGCAGCGCAGCGTCGCAAGCCGCACAGCACAGCCTGGCACGGAGCCAGAGAGCGCGGATTGGACAGCAACAGCCTGCAACTGTTTCTTTGTGCCCGCAGGAAGATCTGAATCCCCAAAGATTGGATGAGTATTCAACTTCAATGCATTACAGCTCGAGAATTCAATTGTTATCCCAACCAGTTGATATCAATTTAATTCCTAAGAGTTATGTACTTGTTTGAGTATCTAATGTAGAAGTTATAACCAAGTTCATTAACGAAACGGTCTTAATGAATGATATACTGAACGTATGTCCTCTTGATATGTGTAACACTTCGTAACTGACTGAATATATATCTTTTGTATTCTGATAACCCTCTCGATAAGATCTGTTAGGTTTACATGCATATTTTATGTATTAATAAATGTATCCTCGTGTATTAGTACCTGTGTGTGCGCGTTGTTTGAGTTATGTCACATGGTTGGATTCTAAAGCCATCAAAAGAATCAACTTTGTGATTTACTGCTACAATTAATAATTGTCTCAGTAAATGCCCAAACCCTACAGAACTGGTGCCTTCAGAGAGCCACTACATTTAATTTTGCTATGGCAACATTACATATTTGGCGTCCCTGAGCCGGTTTTCTTACATGTGAAAATAACATTTTAGCATCATATTATTACATACAGGTCTCTAGCTTCAACACAGTGATATATATATATACTCGGTGATATATTGGTACATGCCCAGGTCAATAATCAGAATGAGGATTTATTTCCAGACGGGCTACAGGTAGTGTTGTGAAATACTTCAACACACTGGATCGCAGATTTAGACCCCCTGCACTCTTACTCCTTAAAAACCAAAGAAATGAAGATATGTAGCAATCACATTGCAACAGGGCTGACAGTGACTTAATGCTTATACTAGTGGACTTCTGGTACCTTTAGGGTACGGTGTTCCCTGAAGGGCTCTCAAACCCCGCATTTCAGATGCCTAGCTGTTTCGCTGATGTGTTGCACCTCAGAATCACTTTTAAACCTTACCTCTGGTATCTTTAATCCCTATTGCTCAACGCATGGTGAAAGTATTGCATAAATGTGTCTGAAAATGAGCAATGGGCACCTGAGAGACTCATTTGCCTGTTTCACAAATGATCATATTTGACTAGAGATTCTGTTTGGGATTCAGTTGTGCATTCTGACAGCAATCGCTTTCAAAAAACGATACATTCTGGATGAGGTCAAGGTGCAGGAACACTGTATTTAGGATGTGTTTGCACTTATTCTGTCTCTAGCTTCAACACAGCGATATATGTATATGCTCACTGATTTTTCGGTACATGCCCAGGGCAATAATCATTATGAGGATTTATTTCCTGATGTGCTAGGGGTAGTGTTGTGAAATACTTCAACACACTGGATCGCAGGTTTAAACCGCCTGCACTCTTACTCCTTAAAAACCAACAAATGCAGATATGTAGCAATCATATTGTAGCTGACACTCATTTGCCTGTTTCACAAATGATCATATTTTACTAGAGATTCTGTTTGGGATCCGGATGTGCATTCTGACAGCATCTCCTTATCGCGGCTTTGCCCTTCTCTTTGGACAATATCTCCATCTTGTGGTCGTTATTGGTAATGTCTAGACAACATCTCCATCTTGTGGTCGTTGTTGGTAATGTCTTCTTATGCCCTTATTTATTTTAATTCTCTATTAGTTGATTCTAGAATCTCTACAATGGAGATGAAAACATCAGTTTTATAGCAGACAATATGACATTATTTATAGTCCAATTAGAAACTTATTACCCTGTTTTTAACATAATAACAAATTAAAATTGATTAAAACTAAGTTTGGAACACCAGGGAACATAACAAATGATTTTTAGGAAAACCATGAGGTTCTCTGTGTCCAATGCCTGCAAGGGGAGAAAGCTAGAATCCTTTGATTTTTTCAAAATTTGAAAATAAACATCATATAACAACAGCTTTCATTCCTAGGAGTGAAAAATAACCATTTTTGAAGACATAGTAGTTTCTAAAACACTACAATAAAGTTAAAAACATCAGTTTTATATTACATTATTTTTAGTGAAATTAGTCATTTATTGCACTATTTTTAATAAAATCTCTAATTAAAAGTGATTAAAATTAAGTTTGGAACAACAAGGAACACACAAAAAAAAGATTTTTAGGAAAACCACGAGGTCCTCTGTGCCCGATGCCTGCAAGGGGAGAAAGCTAGAATCCTAAAAAAAGGTAATCAATTCGGATTAGTTTCCTTAGAGCTGGTTCAGAGTTTGCTCAAGAGTTTACCTTTCACAGATGCGCAAAGAAGAATGTTGGGGGTGCACGCTTCAAGGCGCCTTACAGCTGTAGGGAGTGATTTGAGACGATTCGTGGCGTGTGCTCATTCCCATATACCGTACGCCCCGGGGTGCAGTGCTAGGATGACGTACAATACCGCTTGGGCACGTAACGGCGTTATATGCAAGTGCGGGACGTGAGGGTTTTGCGTTTGTTCGTTTTGTTTTGCTCTGCTTTGCTTTGTTTTGCTTTCCATCGCGTTGGTAAGAGCATAAATAAAAAGGCGATTCCTGTGTCGACCACTAATGTAAGAGCTATTTCAAGTGCGCCGTGGTGCGGCTTTTCAAATGCTTAACAGGATGATTTTGCATGCACGCGTGCTTTCATGCAGTCGTGTGTGCAACCATGTCTGCTTACGTGCAAACGGGCGTGGTTTCATGTATGCAAAAAACTTTCCTGGGCTCTTCTGAAGCACATAAAATTATTTGGAGATATACATTTGTCTTATTTTCCTCTTAGGCTCTAGAATTGATAACTTTTTTTTCATTTTTGGCATTTTTCATCATTTTCCAGAAAGTGGTTGCAAGCCCGATATCATGCGAAGAAACTTCAGGATTCCGGGATCAGTCAATGGATTTTCTTCAAAGTTGGATTTTTGCACTCTGTGGACCAAGAGATGTTGTTCTATAATGTTTTTTTTTTTTCAAATTTAAAAATATCATTTTTTCATGGAGATTTGAATGGGATGGATTCACCCTCCTTTAGCCAGGACAGAGCTCCAGGAGCCTGGGTAGGATTCTAGCTTTCTCCCCTTGCAGGCACCTGGCACAGAAGACATCATTTTTTTCCTTAAAATCTTTTTTTTTTGTGTTCCTTGTTGCTCCAAACTTAATTCTATTCACTTTTAATTAGAGATTATATTAAAAATAGTGCAATAAATGACTAATTTCACTAAAAATACTAAAAGTAATATAAAACGGATGTTTTTAACTTTATTGTAGTGTTTTAGAAACTAATGTCTTCAAAAATGGTTATTTTTCACTCCTAGGAATGAAAGCTGTTGTTATATGATGTTTATTTTCAAATTTTGAAAAAGCAAAGGATTCTAGCTTTCTCCCCTTGCAGGCATCGGACACAGAGAACCTCATGGTTTTCCTAAAAATCATTTTTTATGTTCCCTGGTGTTCCAAACTTAGTTTTAATCAATTTTAATTTGTTATGTTACAAACAGGGTAATAAAGTCTTAATTGGACTATAACTAATGTCATATTGTCTGCTACAAAACTGATATTTTCAGCTCTATTGTAGAGATTCTAGAATCAACTAATAAAGAATTGAAATAAAAAAAGGGCATAAGAAGACATTACCAACAACGACCACAAGATGGAGATATTGTCTAGACATTACCAACAACGACCACAAGATGGAGATATTTTCCAAAGAGGCAAGAGGGGCAAAGCTGCGATAAGGTAAAATCATTTTTTGAAAGAGATTGTTGTCAGAATGCACATCCGTATCCCAAACAGAATCTCTAGTAAAATATGATCATTTGTGAAACAGGCAAATGAGTGTCAGCTACAATATGATTGCTACATATCTGCATTTGTTGGTATTTGAGGAGTAAGAGTGCAGGTTTAAACCTGCGATCCAGTGTGTTGAAGAATTTCACAACACTACCTCTAGCACATATGGAAATAAATCCTCATAATGATTATTGCCCTGGGCATGTACCAAAAAATCAGTGAGCATATATATATATATCACTGGGTTGAAGCTAGAAACACAGAATAACTGCAAACACATCCTAAATACAGTGTTCCAGCACCTTTGACCTCATCCAGAACGTATCATTTCTTGAAAGGGATTGCTGTCCGAATGCACATCTGAATCCCAAACAGAATCTCTAGTAAAATACGATCATTTGTGAAACAGGCAAATGACTGTCTCAGGGGCCCATTTCTCATTGTCAGACACATGTATGCAATGCTTTCACTGTGCATTGAGCAATAGGGATCAAAAACAGAATGGAAACAGACATGGAAACCAACGAGGATGGGATTTGAACCCATGCGTGCAAAGCACAATGGATTAGCAATCCATCGCCTTAACCACTCGGCCACCTCGTTAACAAAACTGGGCTGTCCCAACTGGGTTGGTGCGCTCCAGATGATCTTTTTCTTTTTTTTCCCTCGTACTCGAGGGTCATTTTCCTGTTCCACATGCGATTTCAACATTTTCCTTGGGAGATGTCAAGCCAGCAAGCCACTGCTGTGGTTCAGTGGCCAGCGTGGAGTTCAGTGGCCCTGTTGTACACAGAAAGCACATTGAGCTCCTTGGACATGAAAAGTTCCAGATAAAAGCCATTTGTCATCCTTTCTCTTGGTGTCGATGTTGCTATTGTATGTAAAGGTGGCAACTTGCTCAGCGAGCAGGCGGAGCACACACCGAATGCAGATGTGTCTGAGTGGTGTGTCCAAGTGGCTGCAAAAGGACAGCACTCCCGGGGCGCTGTGGCTTAGTTGGTTAAAGTGCCTGTCTAGTAAACAGGAGGCCCTGGGTCTGAATCCCAGTGGATAACCGCCTACGGCTAGACTTAATTAAATGCAAGTATTCATTTCCTGTCTTTAACACGACTTGTTTTTCTTAAAATGGATGCAACTTGCAAAACATGAAATACAAACCTTGCTAATCAGCGCTAGCAGCTGGCAAAAAAAAAAGAAGTCAGCAATGTTTTTTTTCTTTAACCTTAACCCTGCTAATGGAGAAGAGTTAAACGACCGAGTCTATGCAGCTTAAACGGTGTGCACGTCGGGTTCTTAGCTGAAAGGGTGGTAAATCACGCTCACCCCAGTCCTTAATCTTTTAAAGAGGATACAAAATTGAACCTAGTCGCCACATCACATACATCCTGTTCAATGATAAAAAGGTAACATCTATCCTCGCTCCAGAGTAAATCTCACGTTGAGGGCATATTTTTTTTCACTTTACCGTGAATCGGGCTCGGCTGCACAGAGGAGAGAGCAGAGCAATGAGGTCACGGGGACAGGGGAGTCACACGCTGGCTGTTTGAACACGCGGAAGATCACTGAGGGATCCACAGTATATGGACCCTCCGTGCGCAATCAGTCCGCACTCCGGACTCTGAATCCTGCCATCCGAGTTAAGATCTCGGCAGAACCTGAAGCGCAGTTCCTTCTTAAAACGTAATCTGGTGAGCATTTCTAGAATCGTACTTGTATAGATGCAGCCTTTAATGTGTTGCTAGGTTAAAATTGATGACTTCTTGTATTTCAGTAGGCAACTGCCCTCTTGATTTTGGATTTAATTTCTTTATTACAGGGGCGCTTTTATGAAGCCAAGGGACCAGGGAGCTGCCCCAGTACTGGGATGGCCAGTTCGAAATCATAGAAACTATTGTCAATTCCAGTCCCATGTCAGTGCGAGCAGGGATTTTGACATCTTGTTTTGCTATGTTCTGCACCAACAGGCAGGTGGCTCAGCCATTCCGTTCCAGTCTGGGGGTACAACAGACTGCTAGGTTCAGTCTGATAAACTGAGCTGATGGTTGGAAGAAAACCATCTCAGCGTCCATTCTCTGTCCCTTCTTTAGGACAAGGCGTACCGGAAACCCTGCTGTTGACGCAGGAACGATCAGGTCCGATTCGTTTACTACCTGGCAGGCCTGAGGAATCGTCTGACCTGACCGAATGTTCTCGGGGTCACCGCTTAGAGAGTGGGCATCTGGGTCCACCCGTTTCCACAGCACACTGTTTACTGTGTCCAGCTGGGCGCCCAGTCGAACCAATAGGTCTGCACCAATGCAGACCGAATGGGTCAGCTGAGGTGCTACCTGGAAGTAGTGAGCAAACTTCCTTTTTCCGATGGAGATGGAAGCTACACAGCTTCCTTTGCTCCAAATGGACCTATGAGGTGGGGGTGCCCACCACAGAACCTGTGACTGCGTCACCAGGGTCACCTGACAGCTTCGCGACAGGTCCTCGAACAGACCTTCACTGATTATGGACTTCTCAGAGCTGAGGCTAAGAATTACATCATCAACCTGCACTTCTGCCACCTGGACCCCCTCCCACCACCATGGGGTGGTAGTCCTGGACCCCCTGAGGTACCAGGGTGCACAGAAAGGACTCCCATTCATTACCGGACAGGGAGATCCACTCTTCTTCAGGGATGAAAAGGGGGTGTGCTTTACCTGGCGGGTCAAGCAGCTGCTCGGAGCACTGCTCCTGTAGTTGGGAGACCGTGGGAGTGCTGGCCTGGGCAGGACTTCCCTGTAGTTTTGGAAAGCAAGAAGAGACATTTATTCTCGTCCAGAGGAACCAGGAGGAACCTCCAACTCAGCTATAGTGTTCAGTGGGCACTGTGTGATCACAGCATAACCACTGAATCCCCCTTTTTGCTGTGCAACAGGCTTAGGGTTTTTGACCTGAGCCCACAATTTTCCACGCTGGCAGTCCACCAGAGGCTCCAGCCTGTCAAGCAGGTCTTGGCCAATGAGTAGTGGCTCTGTTTTTAACCTAGAGATGTAAACAGGATGCACCACGTTCATTGGCCCGAACCTAAGTGCCACCCACACTCGGTGTGTGATCCTGGCATGATCCTGGGTATAGCTGGAAATATCTATCTTACACGGTTCTACCTTAAGTCTGATGCCTTTTCCTTTCGCTACTCGTTTGAGCTCGCTGAGTAGATCGGCTGACATCAAACTAATTTCAGCCCCAGTGTCAATCAGTGCTTCTCTATCTAAGACGTTTTCAAGAGAAACCTTGATATAAATACGCCTTGCTTTGCCTTTCTGGCTGAGATTCCCTAAGAATTGTAGGAAGCCTGCCTTTTCTTTGACTTCAGGGGCGGGGTCAGCGCCCAACTCAGAGTCACAGCCTTCTTCCAGACAGGAACCCTCCCACCCAATCAGATAGACTGAGGGAGGGGCTTGGGACGGATCCCCGCCTCCTCCAGTGAGAAGGGGCGTGGTCCCCCTAAGCTCATTCACACTTCTGGCATTCGCTGCGGAAGGTTTACCCTGTCCTGATCTCTCAGGCAGGGCTTGTTCAAGCCTGGCCAGGCGGGCTGCAGTCGACTCCCTTCGTCCAGTCTTATGATAGACTCTGCCTGAGCCCTTGCCTTCCCCGTAGCGCTCACGGCGGCTCTGACGCTTAGTGCGGTCCTGCCTGCCTATTTTGCGCCGGGGCTTAGCGGGGCTTACCTTCGGCAATAGGATTTATACTCTCCAAGATGATATTTGCACTTTCTGGAGAGGCGATTTTCTCCACTTCAGTAGCCCGATTTCGTCGATTGCGTGGAGAGGGCTGTAGAATGTGGCGCCGTCTTTCCTGCTCCGTCCATGACAGGCGTGCTGGTCTCTGGAGAGAGAGCACGGTCCATCAGCGCACCCCAATAAAGGCACTGGAAGCAGCTGAATCGCATTGGTGAAGCTCAGCGCTGGGCCGCTGGGCACATCTGACCACAGTTTCCGTAGTGTAGTGGTTATCACGTTTGCCTCACACGCGAAAGATCCCCGGATCGAAACCGGGAGGAAACAGACCAGACTTCTTCTGTCGCCACGCACAAAAGGGGATTGGGGATTCGCCTAGTGCTGTGATCGAACAGACCCACTCACCTCTTAGTGTGGCGGGATCTGCACAGTGCATGTCGCAGCGCATCCTGCTTTCACTTCAATGCGCGTCCTGATGTACCCCGGTCTCCCGCGTGACAGGTGGGGACAGGTGACAGGTCCACGTGACAGGTCCTATACTAACGAGGAAGACATCGCTCTCTCCGACCCCCGGCATCGTGTCCCGACCCACCGTGCTGGAAGCCGACTCGTGCTGTGATTCCTTTACGGAGCAGAAATGACAACCGAGGAGCCGAGAGATCATTTCAGCATTTCGCGTCTGAACGGAAAACACAAACGACCAACTCGGAATGATTTGCCTTTGACGCTTATCAAAGCGTTCTTTGTGCATCGAACAGACCCACTCACCTCTTAGTGTGGCGGGATCTGCACAGTGCATGTCGCAGCGCTCCCTGCTTTCACTTCAATGTGCTTCCTGATGTCGAGTCGTGTGCCGTGCGGAGGCTCTGAAAGCGAGAGCAATGAAAAGGTGCACGACGCTGTGTTAGAAAACAGAGAAGTGAAAGGCAGTCCTTTCTCTAAGGAGGTAAAAGAAAAGCTACTCCCCGTCGGGGAATCGAACCCCGGTCTCCCGCGTGACAGGCGGGGATACTTGCCACTATACTAACGAGGAAGACATCACACGCTCCGACCCCCGGCATCGTGTCCCGACCCAGCGTGCTGGAAGGCGACGCGTGCTGTGATTCCTTTACGGAGCAGAAATGACAACCGAGGAGCCGAGAGATCATTTCAGCATTTCGCGTCTGAACGGAAAACACAAACGACCAACTCGGAATGACTTGCTTTGGACGCTTTTCAAAGCGTTCTTTGTGCACGACAACTGCGCCGCCTAGCAGATACAAATGGGTTGTACAACTTTGAAGTAGCAAATGGAAGAGGGCTAAGCCTCCTCTCTTTTAGCCCAGGTTCGATCTGTCTCCCAGAATCACCAGGGCGCACGCACACACACACACCCGTGCCGTTGAAGTACTCTGCTTCATTTCTAAGGGCAACTCAACATTCACTCCTACCCCGAGTGCAGAAAAGACAGCGTCTGCAGCAACAGCAGCTCAGGTCTCTGCACAGGAGCTAAGCTGCCCCCATCTCCTCTGCTCTGCGGCTCCTACGGAGTGGAGTCCTGCCTGGAGCCGTGTTTGCAGGCGGCGGCTCCCCGCACCC
Source organism: Lepisosteus oculatus (assembly GCF_040954835.1). Lineage (NCBI taxonomy): Eukaryota > Metazoa > Chordata > Actinopteri > Semionotiformes > Lepisosteidae > Lepisosteus > Lepisosteus oculatus. Next base: position 71,408 of record NW_027168432.1, on the reverse strand, counting down.
TGTCTGTGCGTCGTGTCCAAGAGCTCCTGGGAGGAAGAGAGAGCCCTCCGACTCGGGGGCTTTTCCACGGTCTGTGTGAGGAGGGGCGGGTGTGTCCAGCAGCTTATCGAGCGGAAGCCTGGGGCGGCGGAGAGCTGTGATCGTGCAGACCTTGAGGTGTCACCTCTTTGTCTGCTTTCCCGCCCTCCCTCCGCCCAAGCTCTGCTCCAAAGTAGCCCGGCAACCCCTCACACCTGCACGTGTCACAACCTAAGGTGTGGTCATGAGACACCCATGGGGTGTTGTTCTGTTCTTGCTAATTGTTTCCTGCCCGTCGCAGGCAGGAGTCCATGCGAGGAAGATGCGCTGGACAGAGCTCAGAGGGCGCACCTGGGTGGCTTTCCTTCTGAGTAACGTTCCTGCAACACTCTCCCGCTACTCTTGGTGCGCTCATGCCGCAACACAGGAAGGCTGGAGCAGGTGGCTGTGGGCTCTGTGCACCGCCGAAATAGCTCAGCTGGGAGAGCGTTAGACTGAAGATCTAAAGATCCCGGGTTTCGGTGTTTTGTTTCATCGCGCCCTTTGTTCCTCTCTCCAGCGCCCCCTGCCTAAACGCGTCCCTTTCTCAGCCCGAAACGCAAGCGAGACACCAGCAGCAGTCCCCGCAGGTTTCCGTGGTGTAGCGGCTATCACGTTCGCCTAACACGCGAAAGGTCCCCGGTTCGAGACCGGGCGGAAACAGCCTCGTTTTGCACGCTCCTGTACTTCACAGAGGTATTGAGCGACCGGTCATTTGTTCCCAATGTATTTCCGGTGCCTTCATGCACTCTTGTACCAAACGCACGTTCCTTCTGTATGCGGAGCCGATCATTTGCAATTGGGCTGTGCCGACAGATCAGGACGAGCTCTGTCGGCTCAATAGCAGCGCAGGACCTGCAAGAACAACAGAAAGATTAGCATCCAGCGGGGGCTTCTTAGTGAGCCCAAGATCTCATCAAGAATCGGCTCCAGCAACAGGGCTGGGCGCATTGTTCCATTCTCCGACCACTCTCGGTGTAAACAAGTCCCTCCTGGTCTCTGCTTGAATTGCACTTTCCTGCGTTTGCTTTGGTGTAACTGGCTTCCCCTGCATGGGCGAATGTGAAGAAGATCCTTAGTAAGTCATTGAAGAAACCCGAGAAGAGGTCGGAGTGGTCTCTGTCGTTCATCAACGATCCAGTCAGGCAGTACTCCTCTGTAAAGCGCCGTTCGTTCACATCAATTGGCTTTTTTTTGCCTTCATTCGTGCAAGTAGTAAAAGCAGACGCCCCTATTCTGCCGTGACCCGGATTCGAACCGGGGTTGTTGCGGCCACAACACAAAGTACTGACCACTATACGATCACGGCGAGTTACCGATACACACGTGGCAGGGCGGAAAAGGCTGTGCTCTCTTCGTGTGACATAATTCGGGAAAGTCCTGACGTTGCATTTCAACTGAGCCCCAGTATACATCGAACCTTCGACACTCTGAGTGACAGCTCTCTTGCGTGTTTTCTCATATTTATGTAGTTTGCTTGCATGATGCCCGGAACAGCAGGGTTGTGCACTCCCATATGGTCTAGCGGTTAGGATTCCTGGTTTTCACCCAGGCGGCCCGGGTTCGACTCCCGGGATGGGAACGTGTCAATCTTGCCTCCTGCTTTCCAAAAAATCAGCACTGTGTACGAAGGAGCCGCATTAAAACTACTCAACGTGCGAGAAGAGGGGGCGCTTGTTTCCAGCCGAAACTTCTCGCGTGTGAGACGAGCTGACCATCGCTGCAGGAGGTGGGAGGGTCACTCTGGTAGACAGGGCTGACCTTCGGCAATAGGATTTATACTCTCCAAGATGATATTTGCACTTTCTGGAGAGGCGATTTTCTCCACTTCAGTAGCCCGATTTCGTCGATTGCGTGGAGAGGGCTGTAGAATGTGGCGCTGTCTTTCCTGCTCCGTCCATGACAGGCGTGCTGGTCTCTGGAGAGAGAGCATGGTCCATCAGCGCATCCCAATAAAGGCACTGGAAGCAGCTGAATCGCATTGGTGAAGCTCAGCGCTGGGCCGCTGGGCACATCTGACCACAGTTTCCGTAGTGTAGTGGTTATCACGTTTGCCTCACACGCAAAAGATCCCCGGATCGAAACCGGGAGGAAACAGACCAGACTTCTTCTGTCGCCACGCACAAAAGGGGATTGGGGATTCGCCTAGTGCTGTGATCGAACAGACCCACTCACCTCTTAGTGTGGCGGGATCTGCACAGTGCATGTCGCAGCGCATCCTGCTTTCACTTCAATGCGCGTCCTGATGTACCCCGGTCTCCCGCGTGACAGGTGGGGACAGGTGACAGGTCCACGTGACAGGTCCTATACTAACGAGGAAGACATCGCTCTCTCCGACCCCCGGCATCGTGTCCCGACCCCCCGTGCTGGAAGCCGACTCGTGCTGTGATTCCTTTACGGAGCAGAAATGACAACCGAGGAGCCGAGAGATCATTTCAGCATTTCGCGTCTGAACGGAAAACACAAACGACCAACTCGGAATGATTTGCCTTTGACGCTTATCAAAGCGTTCTTTGTGCATCGAACAGACCCACTCACCTCTTAGTGTGGCGGGATCTGCACAGTGCATGTCGCAGCGCTCCCTGCTTTCACTTCAATGTGCTTCCTGATGTCGAGTCGTGTGCCGTGCGGAGGCTCTGAAAGCGAGAGCAATGAAAAGGTGCACGACGCTGTGTTAGAAAACAGAGAAGTGAAAGGCAGTCCTTTCTCTAAGGAGGTAAAAGAAAAGCTACTCCCCGTCGGGGAATCGAACCCCGGTCTCCCGCGTGACAGGCGGGGATACTTGCCACTATACTAACGAGGAAGACATCACACGCTCCGACCCCCGGCATCGTGTCCCGACCCAGCGTGCTGGAAGGCGACGCGTGCTGTGATTCCTTTACGGAGCAGAAATGACAACCGAGGAGCCGAGAGATCATTTCAGCATTTCGCGTCTGAACGGAAAACACAAACGACCAACTCGGAATGACTTGCTTTGGACGCTTTTCAAAGCGTTCTTTGTGCACGACAACTGCGCCGCCTAGCAGATACAAATGGGTTGTACAACTTTGAAGTAGCAAATGGAAGAGGGCTAAGCCTCCTCTCTTTTAGCCCAGGTTCGATCTGTCTCCCAGAATCACCAGGGCGCACGCACACACACACACCCGTGCCGTTGAAGTACTCTGCTTCATTTCTAAGGGCAACTCAACATTCACTCCTACCCCGAGTGCAGAAAAGACAGCGTCTGCAGCAACAGCAGCTCAGGTCTCTGCACAGGAGCTAAGCTGCCCCCATCTCCTCTGCTCTGCGGCTCCTACGGAGTGGAGTCCTGCCTGGAGCCGTGTTTGCAGGCGGCGGCTCCCCGCACCCTGTCTGTGCGTCGTGTCCAAGAGCTCCTGGGAGGAAGAGAGAGCCCTCCGACTCGGGGGCTTTTCCACGGTCTGTGTGAGGAGGGGCGGGTGTGTCCAGCAGCTTATCGAGCGGAAGCCTGGGGCGGCGGAGAGCTGTGATCGTGCAGACCTTGAGGTGTCACCTCTTTGTCTGCTTTCCCGCCCTCCCTCCGCCCAAGCTCTGCTCCAAAGTAGCCCGGCAACCCCTCACACCTGCACGTGTCACAACCTAAGGTGTGGTCATGAGACACCCATGGGGTGTTGTTCTGTTCTTGCTAATTGTTTCCTGCCCGTCGCAGGCAGGAGTCCATGCGAGGAAGATGCGCTGGACAGAGCTCAGAGGGCGCACCTGGGTGGCTTTCCTTCTGAGTGACGTTCCTGCAACACTCTCCCGCTACTCTTGGTGCGCTCATGCCGCAACACAGGAAGGCTGGAGCAGGTGGCTGTGGGCTCTGTGCACCGCCGAAATAGCTCAGCTGGGAGAGCGTTAGACTGAAGATCTAAAGATCCCGGGTTTCGGTGTTTTGTTTCATCGCGCCCTTTGTTCCTCTCTCCAGCGCCCCCTGCCTAAAGTGACGCGTCCCTTTCTCAGCCCGAAACGCAAGCGAGACACCAGCAGCAGTCCCCGCAGGTTTCCGTGGTGTAGCGGCTATCACGTTCGCCTAACACGCGAAAGGTCCCCGGTTCGAGACCGGGCGGAAACAGCCTCGTTTTGCACGCTCCTGTACTTCACAGAGGTATTGAGCGACCGGTCATTTGTTCCCAATGTATTTCCAGTGCCTTCATGCACTCTTGTACCAAACGCACGTTCCTTCTGTATGCGGAGCCGATCATTTGCAATTGGGCTGTGCCGACAGATCAGGACGAGCTCTGTCGGCTCAATAGCAGCGCAGGACCTGCAAGAACAACAGAAAGATTAGCATCCAGCGGGGGCTTCTTAGTGAGCCCAAGATCTCATCAAGAATTGGCTCCAGCAACAGGGCTGGGCGCATTGTTCCATTCTCCGACCACTCTCGGTGTAAACAAGTCCCTCCTGGTCTCTGCTTGAATTGCACTTTCCTGCGTTTGCTTTGGTGTAACTGGCTTCCCCTGCATGGGCGAATGTGAAGAAGATCCTTAGTAAGTCATTGAAGAAACCCGAGAAGAGGTCGGAGTGGTCTCTGTCGTTCATCAACGATCCAGTCAGGCAGTACTCCTCTGTAAAGCGCCGTTCGTTCACATCAATTGGCTTTTTTTTGCCTTCATTCGTGCAAGTAGTAAAAGCAGACGCCCCTATTCTGCCGTGACCCGGATTCGAACCGAGGTTGTTGCGGCCACAACACAAAGTACTGACCACTATACGATCACGGCGAGTTACCGATACACACGTGGCAGGGCGGAAAAGGCTGTGCTCTCTTCGTGTGACATAATTCGGGAAAGTCCTGACGTTGCATTTCAACTGAGCCCCAGTATACATCGACCCTTCGACACTCTGAGTGACAGCTCTCTTGCGTGTTTTCTCATATTTATGTAGTTTGCTTGCATGATGCCCGGAACAGCAGGGTTGTGCACTCCCATATGGTCTAGCGGTTAGGGTTCCTGGTTTTCACCCAGGCGGCCCGGGTTCGACTCCCGGTATGGGAACGTGTCAATCTTGCCTCCTGCTTTCCAAAAGATCAGCACTGTGTACGAAGGAGCCGCATTAAAACTACTCAACGTGCGAGAAGAGGGGGCGCTTGTTTCCAGCCGAAACTTCTCGCGTGTGAGACGAGCTGACCATCGCTGCAGGAGGTGGGAGGGTCACTCTGGTAGACAGGGCTGACCTTCGGCAATAGGATTTATACTCTCCAAGATGATATTTGCACTTTCTGGAGAGGCGATTTTCTCCACTTCAGTAGCCCGATTTCGTCGATTGCGTGGAGAGGGCTGTAGAATGTGGTGCCGTCTTTCCTGCTCCGTCCATGACAGGCGTGCTGGTCTCTGGAGAGAGAGCATGGTCCATCAGCGCATCCCAATAAAGGCACTGGAAGCAGCTGAATCGCATTGGTGAAGCTCAGCGCTGGGCCGCTGGGCACATCTGACCACAGTTTCCGTAGTGTAGTGGTTATCACGTTTGCCTCACACGCGAAAGATCCCCGGATCGAAACCGGGAGGAAACAGACCAGACTTCTTCTGTCGCCACGCACAAAAGGGGATTGGGGATTCGCCTAGTGCTGTGATCGAACAGACCCACTCACCTCTTAGTGTGGCGGGATCTGCACAGTGCATGTCGCAGCGCATCCTGCTTTCACTTCAATGCGCGTCCTGATGTACCCCGGTCTCCCGCGTGACAGGTGGGGACAGGTGACAGGTCCACGTGACAGGTCCTATACTAACGAGGAAGACATCGCTCTCTCCGACCCCCGGCATCGTGTCCCGACCCCCCGTGCTGGAAGCCGACTCGTGCTGTGATTCCTTTACGGAGCAGAAATGACAACCGAGGAGCCGAGAGATCATTTCAGCATTTCGCGTCTGAACGGAAAACACAAACGACCAACTCGGAATGATTTGCCTTTGACGCTTATCAAAGCGTTCTTTGTGCATCGAACAGACCCACTCACCTCTTAGTGTGGCGGGATCTGCACAGTGCATGTCGCAGCGCTCCCTGCTTTCACTTCAATGTGCTTCCTGATGTTGAGTCGTGTGCCGTGCGGAGGCTCTGAAAGCGAGAGCAATGAAAAGGTGCACGACACTGTGAAATAAACATTAATAAACGCATATATAACGTCGAAAACACATCTAACACTAGGAGTATACAGCACTCTGCACAGTGTACGAAGTAAATTATTTTCGCAGTAATTAATTATATTTACTATATTTATTATACACGTGTAAATTAATTACTGCGAAAATAATTTACTTCGTACACTGTGCAGAGTGCCGTATACTCCTAGTGTTAGATGTGTTTTCGACGTTATATATGCATTTATTAATGTCGTCGATTTTACGGTTGCAATTCGACGTTGATTATACGTCGAGGCGACGTATATATACGTATAACCTTATTTTCGCCGTGAATATACGTATATTCGACGAATCAATGCCCACAGCTTGGCATACAAGGGTTTTGCGGAGGGGTCTTGCCACCTGCCTGAAAAAAAAACAGTAAAATGTTTGAGTGCCTATAGAGTTTCTATTTTTATTTTCTTGAGAAAAGTTGATACCATTTCCTGGAAACCCCGTCTCCCATCAGTGCGCGGTGCCCGGGGAAAAATCTGTAGGGGGGCGTCTGAAATTCTGAGCGGGGGTGATATTTCGGTTGAAACGGAGCTGTACGGTGCAGCTACCCAAATGAAATCTCGCAGCTATGCCATTGATTAGTGCTTCATGATAGAAGATATCGACTAGCAATCTGGTATTTGCGATGAAGTTCAGTTTCACATTTTTCGTCACTCTCACTGGAGAGTATTGCCTGGAGCGAAAAGTACCATAAGCGTTCATTTTTGCAGCTACATGGACGTTCTGAATCGTTAAGAAAAAATGTTGTAAAACCAACAGAAAGCACAGACTGCTATAACTAGTCCTAGTTATATAACGATTTTAAGTATAATGATAAACTACTGCAAGGAATCGGTCCACCTGAGCAAACAGGATCGTAATGTTGACACTCAATAACGACACTGATATGTGCAGTTCCTGGACGGATAGCCCTCCTGCCCATCAAACAGACTGAGTGACTGTTCGTGTCATTTAGTGTTGTCTGACCATTGACAAAGTACAACTATTTTTTTAGGGCGCAAATTAAGTTAGGTAAATCTTTTTGCCCAAAACTGAAGGGGCGACATTCCCCCCTCCCCCCGTGATGCCAGGCCTGTCCCCATCCTATTCCATAATGTCATTATATATAATACCATACAACAGTGACCGATCCTTACTAACTACATGCGTTAAAATTGCACATCAGCTCATAGCAGGGGGCACATAGCCGCGATGTATTTTCAATGTTATATTATATTATATTATATTATATTATATTTCAACCATAATATCGACAACATTAATAAACGCATACGTTGAGAAAATATCGAACCCAGCATATTTTCCGCTTATATACCACAATGCATTGCTAGTATTCGTTGGTCACCATTTTGGACACGTTTTTCAAATGTAGAAGTATATCCGCAAATATCTCAGCAATCCTCTTTTGACGAGTAAGTATGAACAATAATAATACTATCTGAATACATACAGATCTTTCTTAATATTATTTTGATTAAAATAGTACGTGAATAAGCAAAAAATGGCACATAAAATAGTGTGAATGGGGAAGATGACACAAAATCGTTTTGCCGTTTCTCTATTCTTATTCTATGTTGTACTTTCAAACTTTGGGTACTCTTTAATTAGGACAGACTTTATTGCTCAACTGCTATGATGCAAGCTAAATTTTATACATTTATTTCAGTTTTGAGCTTAGTAAACCGTTCATTTTTTAGATTATACTAAAGAAGATATTAATCATCATTTATTTGGGAAGTAATATTATATAATTTTCTCCTAGCTGCGGTGCTGAAGTCCCACCCTACATCAACAGAAAAAGAAATAAAGGACCATGCAATGTGTTACTTGAAGAATGCATATGCAAGGCAGGGGGCCAGGAGATCTGGACACTGAAAATAATAGGTTTTTGGTTCTAACTGTTAGGACAATTAGACAGGGTTTGCAAATAGTGGACAAAAATCATCTTAACTTCCATTGTAATATTTTTTTTTCTTGGAAATATAGAAGTTGTACATTTTAAAATGTATATTTGAATCAAAATGTGGTTTTGAGTTAGTGTGTTAATGTAATTAGTTTTGTGTTTGTCATTACTATACTGTATATTGGAACAAGTAATAGGTTTATTCCATGCTGAAAAAAAGAAGAAAGAGAACACAACGTTTCGGCCGTGGAGCCTTCTTCAGGTGCTACTCACCTATACTGTATATTGCCATGTTACCAGAATTTGTAGCTGAAGTTCAAGACTAGTTGTGTTTTTTATGATTATTGCCCATATGTTGATTGTTGATTGATTGTATACAATGTATAATTTGAAATACATGTTTCAGGTGTGAATGTGTATTTTCAGAATACATTTCTAAATCTAATCATTGGCTTGGTTTACTTGTTTCTACACCTATAAAACCTATCTTTGATGTATAATAGACCTCTACCCATATACGTATAATAGACCTCTAATGTTATCCGTATAATAGACCTCTAACCATATACGTATAACAGACCTCTAACCATATACGTATAATAGACCTCTAAAGTTATGCGTATAATAGACCTCTAACCATATACGTATAATAGACCTCTAAAGTTATCCGGAACTCCAACCATATATGTATAATAGTCCTCTAAATTTATCCGTATAATAGAACTCCAACCATTTATGTATAATGAACGTCTAAACATAGACGTATAATTGACGTATAACTTTAGACGTATATTAGAATTTCATTCTAGACGAATTGTAGACCACATTTAGACGTCTAAGGTATGCGTTTAATAGACGTATATTATACGTCTTTTGCCCACTGGGTGGGCTCCAGATGCACATGGAAGAAATCAAGTGTTTCATCCGAGCTGTTTCAAAGACTGCCCAAGAGCTTTCCTTTCACAGAGGCGCAACGATTAATGATGGGGGTGCACCCTTCAATGCGCCTTACGACTCTAGGGAGTGATTGAGACGATTCGTAGCGTGTGCTCATTTCTCTCTATTCCCCGTGTTGCAGTGGTAGGATGACGTAAATTACTGCTTCGACACGTAACGGCATTATAATCAAGTGCAGGAGCTGAGGGCTTTAGTTTAGTTTCGTTTTCCATGGCGTTCGTAAGCGCGCAAATCAAAGGCAAGTCCTGCGTCTAACACGAACGTAAATGCTTTTGAAAGTGCAGTGTGGTGCAGCTTGTAAAATCCTTGTCCACATTTGTGGTTTGTTGATGTTTGTTCTGTCTGACAACGTTGCATTTTGACATCCGGACGGGGGGACTTTATCATTTGAACGTGAAGCCAGCCTTAAACCCTCTGAGGCGTGTCTGTCTGCCGGCACGTATCTTGTGAAAGGTATTTTTTTTTTAACGGAGAGCAACTTTAAAAAGGTTTCCGCAGCCACCTCGCAGTCCGTGTTTGATTATAGGAGGAATGCGGCGGCGGCGGCGGGCTCGCTTTTGTCGTGCTCGAGTGGTTAAGGCGATGGGCTCGAAATGCGTTGGGGCTTCCCCGCGCAGGTTCGAAACCTGCCGACTCCGGCGTCTGCCGCACGTCACCTTGTGCCTGCGAGGCAGAGGCTAAGTGCCGCTTCTCCTTTCCTGGTACTATAAGAACGCTAAATCGCTTGGCCCTGCTGCCATGGAAATACATTCTTCAGATAACCACACATTTTGCGTTCGCACCTCTGGTGCTCTACTTATGCCTTTGAAAACCTAATGAATACAGCTGAAAGAACCGACACAATATGTAGGTGCTCGTAAAGCACGCAGTAAAGAACTGTTAACAGCAAGGGTTTCAGTGGGTTAACTGAGGAGAAGGCGTGATCGCTAATTGTTGACTTTTTATTTGGTGTTAGAAACACTCTTACTGTGCATGACGTGCAACAAATGTAGCCACAGAAATTGCATCACGCTTTCATGTATGCTATTGCAGACACCAACGTTGCCTAGATAGAAAACCGAAATAGCCGTGGGTTTGCTTGCTGGTCTGAAGGATCTCTCTTCGAATCTCTGTCATTTGTCAATGGAAGTAAAAGGCGCTGAAATCTCATACGTTCAGAATCAAACCCGCAGCTGTTGTTCGACTTTATTTCTTGACTAATTACAACTCAGTGTCGCATGAGCAGTTACGTAAACTTGTCTGGTATATTTGAACACAAATGCCGTTCTTCAATTAAAACTAACAGTACATTGTCAGGGACATTCAGTTCTATACAAACAAGAGACAGACAAGAGAATATTTCTACCGTTCATGTGGACTACGTGTTGACTTACTGATCGGAATAATTGAAAAGTTCGGGTTCATAGCCGATGCAGTGCGTGCTAATTAGAATAGCAAAGCTGAGCTCTCAGCACCGTACTGAGCCCAGGTGTTTTTCTAAAGCTTTCAGGTGCAGTTCCTTTACATGAAGGGAATCTCTTACTGGGTACTCTTACAATGCAGTAAGTAGCACAGACTACTTAGACACTTTGTTTACGCTCAGTGCTGGATTTTGGGAACTTCAGGACGAGTGGGAATTTTCTCCTAACTGTCCATTCTGTTTTGTTTTGGAGACTCTTGGCTGCCTGTGTTGTTCAGTGCAGCCAGCGTGAAGGAAACATTTTCCAAAACTGTGTCAGCTCAAAAGTTGTAAGAAAACCTCTCCAGCTGCTTTAACTCTCTTCATTATTGTCATTTAATGTGACACTCGATGTATAACTGGAGCCTCACATATGCAAATGGTGAGGCTCCAGTTCGACACCCAGTTCGACACCACTTTACAGTATATGACAAAAGCATGGCAGACTGTGCCGGACCGGCAGATAACTTCCCCTTATTTTTACCATATTAAACATTGGAAATCCAACCACTTGCATTTGTGACACTTGATTTTGACTCCACCTAAGACACTCTTAAAACTTCAAACACTTTTCTCTTCTCCCGCAACACTCTTGTCTGTCGGCACTATGTGGCAGCGTTGCATGACAACCCATCTCATCACGGAAAGGCACCTAACAGCTTTGGTAAGAGAGTAGAATTACCTGAAGAACTGCTTTCCATGGAAGCAGGACCAAGCGATGTAGCATTTTTATAGTACCAGGAAAGGAGAAGCAGCACTTCGCCTTTGCCGCACAGGCACAAGGCGACATGTGGCAGACGCCGTAGTCGGTAGGATTCGAACCTGAGCGGGGAGTCCCCATAGGATTTCAAGTCCATGTCCTTAACTACTCGGCCACGACTACAGCGAGCTCACCGCCACCGCATTCCTCCTATAATCTAACACGGAGTGCGAGGTGGCTGCGGAAACTTTTTTAAAGTCGCTCTCCGTTAAAAACAAAATACCTTTCGCAAGATACATGCCGGCAGACAGACACGCCTCAGAGGGTTTAAGGCTGGCTTCACGTTCAAATGATAAAGTCTCCCCGTCCGGATGTCAAAATGCAACTTTGGCAGACAGAAAAAACATCAACAAACCACAAATGTGGACAAGGATTTTACAAGCTGCATCACACTGCACTTTCCAAAGCATTTACATTCCTGTTAGACGCAGGAATTGCCTTTGATTTGCGCGCTTACGAACGCCATGGAAAACGAAACAAAACTAAAGCCCTCAGCTCCTACACTTGATTATAATGCCGTTACGTGTCGAAGCAGGAATTTACGTCATCCTACCACTGCAACACGGGGAATAGAGGGAAATGAGCACACGCTACGTACGTCTCAATCACGCCCTAGAGTCATAAGGCGCATTGAAGGGTGCACCCCCATCATTAATCGTTGCGCCTCTGTGAAAGGAAAGCTCTTGAGCAGTCTTTGAAACAGCTCGGATGAAACACTTGATTGCTTCCATGTGCATCTGGAGCCCATTTCTTATTTTCACTTCACGCCGCCCAAAGCATTTCTAAAACATGAGATTCGCGTTTGGGAATGCGCCCTGCCCTACGAATAAAACAGGTCTACGGGTCTGAAACCTCCTCCACGGAAAACAGTTCTGTTGCGCTTTTGATTAAAGGGAGATTCGCTGTTCTTACTTTTTGATGACATAACACCCAAAGGGGCTTCTTTGGAGCTGGATTCCAACCAGCATCCTAAAGTTTCTTGGCGGTATCCTTTACAGTCCTCTGTTCGGTCGACAAGGGACAGAAGGGGGCAGCTTTCCTAACACACACAGTGCAATGTACTGTAGTGTTCCCGTTCATTGAATTCGCAGTTCTGCATCAGACCTCTAACTCGTTTCCTTAGCTTGGATTTAAGCCATGAAGCAGGCTTCTAGTGTATAAACGTCTAGAGGAATCACAAACTAATTGAGAGGCCATCATCCCAGGGGGAACTGACAAAGTCTATCCCTAAACACCTAGCGCAGTCTCTCGAGAGACTGTCAAAAATCGCTTTCTCCGTTTGCGTTGCAAGTAAGTGAGAACACAGTCTCAAACCAGAGCCACTTGGGAGCAGCGGCACGTAAATACTGTTACTGTCACTGCTCGATACTGACATTAGCCTACTATACCATGTTCAGCCACCGCTAGGAAATGTACGGCTCTAGTACCGGAGCAAACAACAGGAGGGCCAAAGGCGCACAGGCACACGTGTCAGACATGGAGAGCGACAAGGATGGGATTCAACCCCATGTGTGTGGAGCACAACGGATTAGCAGTCCATCGCCTTAACCACTCGGCCAACTCGTCGACGAAACTGGGCTGTCCTGACATGGGTTGGCGCACTCCAGTTGATCTTTTTCTTTTTTTTCCCTCATACTCGAGGGTCATTTTCCTGTTCCACATGCGATTTCAACATTTTCCTTGGGAGATGTCAAGCCAGCAAGCCACTGCTGTGGTTCAGTGGCCAGTGTGGAGTTCAGTGGCCCTGTTGTACACAGAAAGCACATTGAGCTCCTTGGACATGAAAAGTTCCAGATAAAAGCCATTTGTCATCCTTTCTCTTGGTGTCGATGTTGCTATTGTATGTAAAGGTGGCAACTTGCTCAGCGAGCAGGCGGAGCACACACCGAATGCAGATGTGTCTGAGTGGTGTGTCCAAGTGGCTGCAAAAGGACAGCACTCCTGGGGTGCCGTGGCTTAGTTGGTTAAAGCGCCTGTCTAGTAAACAGAAAATCCTGGGTCCGAATCCCAGCGGTGCCTTTTTTTGTTCTGTGTTCTCGAACAGAACTGGTCAGTATGGACAACCGCATACGTCTAGACTTAATTAAATGCAAGTATTCATTTCCTGTCTTGAACGACTTGTTTTTCTTAAAATGGATGCAACTTGCAAAACATGAAATACAAACCTCGCTAATCAGCGCTCACGGCTGGCAAAAAAAAAAGAAGTCAGCAATGTTTTTTTCTTTAACCTTAAGCCTGCTAATGGAGAAGAACCTAGTCGCCACATCACATACATCCGTTTTAACGATAAGAAGGTAACAACTATCCTCACTCCAGAGTAAATCTCACGTTGAGGGCATATTTTTTTCCACTTTACCATGAGTCGGGCTCAGCTGCAGAGAGGCGAGAGCAGAGCAATGAGGTCAGGGGGACAGGGGAGTCACACGCTGGCGGTTTGAACACTGCGAAGATCACTGAGGGATCCACAGTATGTGGACCCTCCATGCGCCATCATTCCACACTCCAGACTCTGAATCCTGCCATCCGAGTTAAGATCTCGGCGGAACCGGAGGCGCAGTTCTTTCTTAAAACGTAATCTGGTGAGCATTTCTAGAATCGTACTTGTATAGATGCAGCCTTTAATGTGTTGCTAGGTTAAAATTTATGACTTCTTGAACTTCAGTAGGCAACTGCCCTCTTGATTTCGGATTTAATTTCTTTATTACAGGGGCGCTTTTATGATGACAGAGTCATGTTCAGGTACTTTGCTTGATGGAGGAAGCTCATTTCGGACTCTGTGATCTGCTCACCTGGAAAGGTCTGCTGTACTACTACAAGAGAGAAGTAGAGTCTGGAGGAAGGGACAATTTTATGATGCTTTGGAAGGTAATGTTTTTTTTTTCTTTGAAATCGAAATGAATCAGAATATCAGTGCAAAAGACAAACTCTTGGTTTGGTTTAAAGAGATATGGTTTTAAAACAGACAAAATGTAGAAAACAGGTGTTTCTCACTTTTGGAAAAGAATGGACCGGGGGTAATATTTTACTAGTTGCAGTGCTAAGCTCACTGGGTTACAGTCCTGCAGTGTCACACCAGGGCCAGTGGTGCAATGGATAATGTGTCTGACTATGGATTAGGAGTTTGGAGGTTTGACTCCTGCCTGGCGCTGGTTGTTTTTAAACACATCAGCCTACTCCCTAAGTAGCCTGTGCTACTTACTGCATTGTAATCGTACCCAGTAAGAGATTTCCTTCATGTAAATGAACTGCACCTGACAGCTTTAGAAAAACACCTGGGCTCAGTACGGTGCTGAGAGCTCAAGTTGTGTATAATGTAATAATTTAGGTAGAATAGATTCTAATAATATAATGATCCAGTGTGCTGCACTACTTCACTGTTTCACTGCTCTATGCCGTCTGGAAATAAATCCTCAGACTACTTACTGCCCTGGGCATGTACCAATAAATTACAGGAGCACATCTATATATCACTGCGTTGAAGCAAGAGACACAATCACTGCAAACACATCCTAAATACAGTGTTCCAGCACCTTTGACCTCATCCAGAACGTATCATTTCTTGAAAGGAATTGCTGTCCGAATGCACATCTGAATCCCAAACAGAATCTCTAGTAAAATCCGATCATTTGTGAAACAGGTAAATGTCTTAGGGGCCCATTCCTCATTCTCAAGACACATGTATGCAGTACGTACATCATGCATTGAGCAATAGGGATTAAAGACACCACAGGTAAGGTTAGAAGACATTCTGACTATATTCTAAAATATTGGACTCATATTCTTATGATGGCAGACATGATGCTGTGTTTAAAACCGGGGTTAATGGACATTATATGACTGTCAATTCTGTTTTGTTTTGGAGACTCTTGGCTGCCTATGTGGTACAGTGCAGCGTGAAGAAAACATTTTCCAAAACTGTGTCAGCTCAAAAGTTGTAAGAAAACCTTTCCAGCTGCTTTAACTCTCTTCATTTTTGTCATTTAATTGTCTGTCGGCACTATGTAGCAGCATTGCATGTCAACCCATCTCACCACGGAAAGGAACCTAACAGCTTTTGTAAGAGAGGAGAAAAGGACCTGGCCCGTACAGGACTCGAACCCACAACCTTGGTGTTATTAGCTCTAACCAACTGAGCTAACCAGCCTCACGACAGCAATCCTCTCTGTGCTGCAAAAAATCGAACTCAGGGAATTTCTTTTGCCCTCCTTTGAATTGAAAGCCGTGTAATTCAGTGTACGGGCTTTCTCGTGCAGTTTTATAGTTCTTGTAACCCAAATCCTACACTGGCGTGAAGTGACCCCCCATTTCACAGCATTTTTCAGCTGATTTAAAATGTACCTAAAGGAGAAGCATTATTGAAGACCATCAATTACCAAGAGCTTTTGTCAAAGGTTTTGGTGGTCATTTTTAATGACCACAGAGCGCTGTGACCTCGGTTTTACATCTCATCCAAGAGACAGCGCCCTTTTACAACACAGCGTCTCCGTCACTATGCTGGGGGATTGGGACCCGCACAGACCTCAGGGTGAGCGCCCCCCCACCGGCACCATTAACACCGCTTCCAGCTGGAAACTTTGTTTTTCCCTGTAGCTCACCCTCATCCGGGTACTGACCTGGCTAACACCTGTTTTGCTTCAGTGGGTTTTCAGTTGCGAGTTGCAAGGGGATGCAAGTGATGGAGCCACTCGCTGCAAAAGCCACTGCTTTGGCTGAGAATCGAACCAGAGCTTCCCGCATGGGAAGCGAGAATTCTACCACTGAACCAACAATGCTCACTGCCCAGTCCTTCAAAAAAGACGTTTTTTTGGTGCTCTGTTAAAAAAGCGTCGACATTACCTCTTTCAAAAGGCTTCACTTTCCTAGTCACATTCCAAGGCTCATTGAACCCGGGCTGTTTCCTCCAGCGGTATAGTATTGCAGTTAGACAGCACGATGCCTGCAAGACTATGTCACGCTCTGACGAGAAAAGTTTTCAACTAGCAATAATCGTGCCTCGGCTAAACCTCACAGGCTACGATACTGCCACTGCACAAAGCTGACGGTTGCCAGGCAACCGCGGAGATCCTATGGAAATCGTTATCAATCGTCTCATGGCATGTCGTTGCTGTAATGCTTCATATTTGCGGCCGGACACTTCCCGCCTCCCAGAGGAAAGAGCGCCAATCAGACAGGCGGAGACTGAGGACTCGCAGAGCAGACGGCCACAGTCGCCGTAATAAGAGCGATTGTGAGCGGTTTTGTTTTCTCTCTTTGACCAGCCCAGCTGCGCCCCACCCGAAGGCAGGGAAGCACAAAAATTGTATGGAACTCATTCATGCTCCTTTACTTGGAAATCTTTAGTAAAAGGCAAAAGATTTGTACGAGATGAAGAGAAACCAGAGTGCGTGGCTGGACAGCTGCAGGAGCCCAGGCCGCCTTCAAGGCCTCTGCCCTGCCGGTCGTGGTTGGCAATGCACCTGGCCTTACAAACGAGCCAGTGGGGCCCGTTCAGCTCCGGGCTCATCGCCTGCGGCTCTCGGCTTACCTGGCAGGGGAGATACCTTGATCAGCCTGTAGTTGGAGTAGTTGGATTGTTTTCTTGTTTTGTTTTGCGCGCTTACGAACGCCATGGAAAACGAAACAAAACTAAAGCCCTCGGCTCCTCCACTTGATTATAATCCCGTTACGTGTCGAAGCAGGAATTTACGTCATCCTACCACTGTAACACGGGGAATAGAGGGAAATGAGCACAAGCTACGAATTGTCTCAATCACTCCCTACAGTAGTAAGACGCCTGGAAGCGTGCACCCCCATCATTAATCTTTGCGCATCTGTGCAAGGTAAACTCTGGAGCAGTCTCTGAAACGGCTCAAAGGAAACACGTGATTGATTCCATGTGCATCTGGGGTTCATTTCTTATTTACATTTAATTCAAGGGAAAGGCTTGGGTCAGTTTCAGACGGCCTCCAACAGCGAGATTCAAGCGCCCCACCTTCAGCCCAATCTGCGCAGCCAGAACGCCAACGGCTCCTCTGGTCTCCAGGGTGCGGTTGTGACCCCGTAACCTAAAGTGTTGGTGGCAGACAAATGGAGACTAACAGGTGATGTCCTAGGACATGACTACATTGTGACACTCGGTGGGGATGGTGACCATTGCTTGGAAAAGAGTGCGAGGCCCCTTTAGAAAAACATTTTGTTAACAGGCATTCTGCCTCAGCCTAAACACCTATAGCTTGCAAAGCGCATGCTATTAGACAGGCACCTCTGCAAGACCTTAAGAGTCTCTTAAACTAGTGATAGTAAGGTGTTCCCAATGGGCGATGTTTGGCTTTCAAATCATCTCTCTGTGGAAGCGCCGAGATGCAACTGTTTAAGGCTTAGAAGCAGCTGACTGTTTCACTACCTAGCTGATTACTGTCAGTCAGGGAGCTCAGAGGTGAAAAGCCTGTCTGAGAGACAATTCGCCGTCAATCAGTTCAATATGTTCCGTACCAGCTCGGCGCACCTGAGATCATCTTGGTAGCCGTGTAGCTCAGATGAGTGAGAGCGTGTGTGTGTGTACCACCGTGATTGGATGCCGGTCCTTCTCAGGTCACAGTAAACCTTCTGCTGCCTAACTTTCCTAATTTTGGGGATCCCTTTGAAAAAGCAAAGGAAAAAAAAAACTGGCTCTTCATCAGCGTGATCGACCCAACCCAGTGTGCCCCAGTGGCCTAATGGATAAGGCACTGGCCTCCTAAGCCAGGGATTGTGGGTTTGAGTCCCATCTGGGGTGCTCCTGTCCCTTTTTGAGTGTACAAATGTCCTTGTGATTTGTGAAGCTGCAACCCCACCTTACTCAGTGAGCGTCTCTGCTTTTCTCTCACATACAGTTGGGAGAAAAACTTTTGTAAACAGCCCTTTGGAATGATGTGGATTTCTGCATGAATGGCTCCTAACATGTGATCTTATCTTTATCTAAGTCATAATAATTAATAAAGAGAGTCTGATTTAACAAACAACACACGCCCAACATTTGACATTGCTGTTTCTTTATTGACCAAATGGTTTAAACAATCAAGGTCATTGATGGAAAAAGTACGTGAACCCTTATATTAAGGAGCTAGTGGAACCTCCTTTATGACAAAAACCTCAACCCCCACTTTCTGTAGCGGCTGGTCAGACCTGAGCAGCGGTTAGGAGGTATTTTGGCCTATTCCTCTATGAAAAACTGTTTCAGTTCATGTATATTTTTGGGATGTCTTGCACTGAACGGCCTGCTTCAGATCACGCCACAGCACTTCAATGGGATTGGGGTCAGGACTCTTACTTGGCCATCCCAAAATACGGAATTTCTTCTGTTTCAGCCACTCTGTTGTTGATGTACTCCTTTGTTTTTGTCATGCTGCATGACCCAGCGTCTTTAGAGTTTTAGATCACAGGCAGACACCCTGACATTCTGCTGTAGAATTTCCTGATACATCTTGGAATTCATCGGTCCCTCGATGATTGCAAGCCGTACAGCCTCCGCTATGCTTCCCAGGTGGGATGAGGTTTTGGAGTTGGTATGCAGTGTTTTGTTATCTCCAAACATAACGCTGTGCACATTTACCAACAAGTTCAACTTTTGTCACATCTGTCCACAGAACATTGTTCCAGGAGTTGCTGTGGAACATCCATGTGGTCTTTAACAAACTTGAGAGGGGCAGTGGTGTTTTTTTTGGGGGGGAGAGCAGTGGTTTCCTCCATGGTGACCTCGCATGATCACCACTCCTGTTCAGATTTCTTCTTATGGTGGACTCATGAACACAGACGTAAGACAAAGTCAACCACCTGTTCGCTAGATCCCATCCCCACTCAGCTAGTCAAAGATTCCCTCGAAGGACTGGCAGGACCTATAATTAGTATGATGAATGCATCGCTTGCGTCAGGCGTTGTACCTGATCAATTTAAGGTAGCGGTTGTTAGACCGCTCCTTAAGAAGTCAAATTTGGATCCACAAGTTCTTAACAACTACAGGCCTGTCTCAAAGGTCCCATTTCAATCTAAAAGTCTTGGGAGAATAGTTGTTGCCCAACGTCAATCGTATCTGGATTCAAATAATATGCTTGAGAAATTTCATTCTGGTTTCTGAAACTGCATTAACAAGAGTCGTAAATGATATTCTCTTACCTACTGATGCGGGGAATGCAACAGTGCTTGTGCTTCTAGATCTTAGAGCTGCCTTTGACACGGTTGACCTCTCTGTTTTGTTACACAGGCTTGAGTTTGAGGTTGGCTTATCTGGAACCGTCCTTCAGTGGTTTACTTCACATTTTACTCATCGTTTTCATTATGTTCAAATATCTAATAATTGTACTGCTTCATCAATGTCACCAGTTCAATTTGGGGTACCAGAAGATCAGTGCTGGGACCAATATTGCTCTCTCTCTCTACATGCTGCTGCTAGGTAGGATAATATGAAAAAATAATATGAACTTTCATTCATATGCTGATGACACTCAAATAAACATTTTGTTTACACCAAACAACAACTCTTCTATTATCAGTTTAGTTAAATGCATTAAGGAAGGAAATACTTGGATGTGTGAAAACTTTTTGTTACTCAACTCTGAGAAAAATGAGGATCTGTTGATCGGAGGCAACAATACTGATAAGACTACTATAACTTCAGCACTTAACTCAGAGGATTTAAACATTTGCCTCAAAGAGACAGCACGTAACCTAGGCGGCATATTAGACACAAGGCTCTTAACAACTTGCATTGTTAAGTGCCTTGGGACAACCTTGTTGTGAAAGGCGCTATATAGAAATACATTGATTTGAATTGAATTGACAATGTAAAATGTTGTGTGTGTTGTTTGTTAAACAAGACTGTCTTTATTTATCAAAAAATAAAAGGAATTTGCTAGGAATGCAAACGTTAGGTTGCGCTTCTTCATGCTGCATCGTCGGCATGAGTGGAGCTTTTTAAACATCTGTACTTACTGTGCCCCATAAGAAATCGTTTGTCCCCGTTCAAAAGAGATTGTGCGATGTCCTGCAGTGTTCGCAAAGCAAACCTTTGACAGTTTGAAAAGAGGAATTTATTCTGCTTCCTGTGTGTGCAGTAGTTACAAAGTTGAACGTCTTTACACGATTTGCTGCAGTTTTCAGTGGGCGGGCTTTCTCAGATGGCTTGGAAAAACGCACTGTGTTTCGGCTTGGGAAACACCATGAGAAGTGTCCTGCATGTTTTCTGTGTATAGCTGTCTTTTAACGCATACAGAATTCATTCGAAATCATTGATTTCTCCAATTAACAAGGGTCCCTTAAAGGATGAGTCAAAGTAACGTCTAATCGGATTAGTTTCCTTAGAGCTGGTTCAGAGTTTCCTCAAGAGTTTACCTTACACAGATGCGCAAAGAAGAATGTTGGGGGTGCACGCTTCAAGGTGCCTTACAGCTGTAGGGAGTGATTCGAGATGATTTGTGGCGTGTGCTCGTTCCCATATACCGTACGCCCCGGGGTGCAGTGCTAGGATGACGTACAATACCGCTTGGGCACATAACGGCGTTATATGCAAGTGCGGGACGTGAGGGTTTTCGTTTGTTCATTTTGTTTTGCTCTGCTTTGCTTTGTTTCATGGTCAAGAAGCGTAAGGTAAGTCGTAATCCAGGGAGAACACTGGTGGCAAACAGTCCAAGGTGAGAGGCGAGGTCCAAAGTCAAAAAGGCAGAAGGGGAGTCCAATATCCAGAATAAACGAGGTAATGGAAAAAACGCCAGGTAGAGCTCTCAAGGAGTAGACTCAATACCAGCGGGAAGCAGGTAAAGATGGTAAAAATAGCACTGCGTACCGCACGGTGGAGTGTGTGCAGGTGGGTTAACTCGTGCGGCGGCGTTTGTTAATAATCACCCGCTGCTGGTGCTGATTAGATTGCTTAAGAGTTGGTCTTAACTGCCTGGCGGTCATGACAAGCTCCTCTTTAAGCTGTGGTTTAGTTTTGCATTCATGTGTTTCTAGAGCAGTTATTTATGGGGGTGGGTGGGTCTTTCACAGAGGCTCAGGACAAATCCCCTGCATGAAAGTGTACTGTGTGCGTTCAAACAGTCACAGGTCAAGAGCCAGGCAGGAGGACAATGGACAGAAGAAGCAACAAACTAAAAATAAAAGAACGAATATGAAAAAGCCACCATCTTTTTCTTTTTGACATTTTCCGACTTTCATGCAAGCCAGGACAAAGTTGCTCGTAGCTACTTGTGGATTCAAATACTCTATCGAGTGCTTTGATGAGTTTTTGCAATTTGATTGTCGTCCTGTCAGCCTGTTTCTGTTTTTCTTTTCAATCTAGTGATGGAAAGTAAGAGGGAAATGATGGAGCAATCAATAACTGCTCCGGAAAAATGGCAGAAAGAAATGGCCCGTCACTAAGGACATTTGTGAAGCAGAGGAGTGACATCACCACAAAGGCGACACATTCTGCTGATGGTTTTGGTGAATAATGATTGAGGCGCGTTAAGAGAAAGGTAGCTGTGTCAGCATGCGTAGGCTGCAAAGGATAAAGCAAAGGTTTACTCCATGCTGAAAAGAGAAGAAAAGAAGCACAACGTTTCGGCTGTGGAGTCTTCTGTGCCATCTTCTTTAGCGATGGTGATGATGTTTACATTGGAAAAACTGAGACACGCATACTGGAGGGGCTTGAACCACCAACTTTTCAGCACCACAGAGTCTGACAGTCTTTTGTGCGCCCTACATTTGCAGGTTTATGGTCAAAGAAAACAATCACTTGCGCTTCTTGCAGCCGGCAATCTTTTTCCACTGACAACCAAGAAATGGATTTCATCTTTCACAAGCTGTATGGATTTCTTCAAAAACAAGTTATTCCAGAAAGGAAATGAATTCTTGCATTAAACTGAACCAAGCTGTACATGTTTGTCTGAAATGAGACATTCGGCACAACAAGACACGGAGAGAGGCACCGCTGGTATTCAGACCAGGGATCGCCTGCTTACTAGGCAGGCACTTTAAGCCACTAGGGAACAGCGCCAGCGGAGCACCGCGCTTTTACAGACACTTGGATTTGGGTTTTTTTCATTTATGTTTGTGGACCTTCACCATTTGAGGAAGTGAGTTAGATAAGAAAGTTACAGGTATGGTGAGCAATGACTAACAAAGGTACGTACTGCGTATTCCTTACAGAAGAGTAAGCAATTTGTTCTAAAAAACACCGGCTAAAGTCCAACATCGTTAGCAATCTTATTACTTAAATAGAATAAACATCAATAAACTGTAAGGTGCTGGTACATGCGAGTAGATTTGATCTTCTATTAAACAAAAATGCAATTACAGCTCTAAAAAGGTCAACCTAGACTTCTGTAACAGATCTGTTCAGGTCATCGCTGTTCCTCTGACCTTGTGAGTCTTTGGAATTTTAAAAGTGTATTTTGCTTGCCTTTCATGTGGTCTGTGTACAAGTCACTGTGGCGTATGCGGTCCTACACAGCCTTGCTATAGACGTGACGAGCCTCCGCTATGTTGCAATGGAGAACAGGTTCAGTACGGAGCTGCCGAGAAAATTCAGCTGGAAAGCTCGTTGCAGAAAAGCATCGTTATCTGCGTCCAGCTGCAAAGCGTCACTCGTGGGTGCTGAAGAATCGATTTCACAGGCTGCGGGTATAGGCGATTTAGAGTGTTAAAGGTCCCAGCGAAAACAAAACAGCGCTGGTCCTTTTTCATGCACGCACGAGAGCAAATGCAAAGGATTTGAACCTGCGCAGGGAGACCCAAACAGATTTCAAGTGTGTTGCCTTAACCACTCGGCCACGATTACAGTAAGTACGCCAGCTGTTGGCTTCTTGCTACAATCGAACAAGGAGTGCAAGGCGGCGGCGGCAACTTTTTTCAAGTTCGCTCTCCGTTTAAGAAACCTTTTACGCCATACGTGTAAGCAGACACACACCTCAGAGTACTTAAGGGTGGCTTCAAGTTGGAATGATAAAGTCTCCCCGTTCGGACATGAAAATAGAACTTTCTTAGACAGAAAGAAATCAACAACGGAGACATGTGGATGACGATTTCAGTCACTGCACTTTGAATAGCATTTTTACTCGAGTTACAGGAGATGCCCGAATGGCCCTTGACCTACGCTCTTACGAATGACTTGGAACATTCAAAGAGAACAGCCCTCAAGTCCTGCGGTTTATTATAATGCTGTTGCGTGTCGAGGCAGTATTTGACTCCGTCCTACCGTTGAGACAGGGGGCGTACTGTAAATGAACTGCACCTGACAGCTTTAGAAAAACACCTGGGCTCAGTACGGTGCTGAGAGCTCAGCATTGCTGTTGTTCTTATTAGCACGCACTGCATCGGCTATGACCCGAACTTTTCAATTATTCCGATCAGTAAGTCAACACGTAGTCCACATGAAAGGTAGAAATATTCTCTTGTCTGTCTCATGTTTTTATAGAACTGAATGTCCCTGACAATGTACTGTTAGTTTTAATTGAAGAACGGCATCTGTGTTCAAATATACCAGAAAAGTTTACGTAACTGCTCATGCAACACTCAGTTCTAATTAGTCAAGAAATAAAGTCGAACAACAGCTGCGAGATTGATTCTGAACGTATGAGATTGCAGCGCCTTTTACTTCCATTGACAAATGATAGATATTCGAAGAGAGATCCTTCAGACCAGCAAGCAAACCCACGGCTATTTCGGTTTTCTATCTAGGCAACGTTGGTGTCTGCAATAGCATACATGAAAGCGTGATGCAATTTCTGTGGCTACATTAGTTGCACGTCATGCACAGTAAGAGTGTTTCTAACACCAAATACAAAGTCAACAATTAGCGATCACGCCTTCTCCTCAGTTAACCCACTGAAACCCTTGCTGTTAACAGTTCTTTACTGCGTGCTTTACGAGCACCTACATATTGTGTCGGTTCTTTCAGCTTTATTCATTACGTTTTCAAAGGCATAAGTAGAGCACCAGAGGTGCGAACACAAAGTGTGTGGTTACTTGAAGAACTGATTTCCATGGCAGCGGGGACAATTGATTTAGCGTTTTTATAGCACGAGGAAAGGAGAAGCAGCACTACGCCTTTTCAGCGCAGGCACAAAGCGACGTGCGGCAGACGCCGTAGTCTGCAGGATTCGAATCTGCACGGGGAGTCCCCAATGCATTTCGAGTCCATCACCTTAACCACTCGGCTACGACTACAGCGAGCTCGCCGCTGCCGCATTCCTCCTATAATCTAACACGGAGTGCGAGGTGGCTGCGGAAACCTTTTTAAAGTCGCTCTCCGTTAAAAAAAAAAATACCTTTCACAAGATTCGTGCCGGCAGACAGACACGCCTCAGAGGGTTTAAGGCTGGCTTCACGTTCAAATGATAAAGTCTCCCCGTCCGGATG
Organism: Lepisosteus oculatus; assembly: GCF_040954835.1. NCBI lineage: Eukaryota > Metazoa > Chordata > Actinopteri > Semionotiformes > Lepisosteidae > Lepisosteus > Lepisosteus oculatus. The sequence goes on along the minus strand of NW_027168432.1, from coordinate 46,818 downwards.
TCAAAATGCAACTTTGGCAGACAGAAAAAACATCAACAAACCACAAATGTGGACAAGGATTTTACAAGCTGCACCACACTGCACTTTCAAAAGCATTTACATTCGTGTTAGCCGCAGGAATTGCCTTTGATTTGCGCGCTTACGAACGCCATGGAAAACGAAACAAAACTAAAGCCCTCAGCTCTTGCACTTGATTATAATGCCGTTACGTGTCGAAGCAGTAATTTACGTCATCCTACCACTGCAACACGGGGAATAGAGGGAAATGAGCACACGCTACGAATCGTCTCAATCACTCCCTTGAGTTGTAAGGCGCATTGAAGGGTGCACCCCCATCATTAATCGTTGCGCCTCTGTGAAAGGAAAGCTCTTGAACAGTCTTTGAAACAGCTCGGATGAAACACTTGATTGCTTCCATGTGCATCTGGAGCCCATTTCTTATTTTCACTTCACGCCGCCCAAAGCATTTCTAAAACAGGAGATTCGCGTTTGGGAATGCTCCCTGCCCTACAAATAAAACAGGTCTACGGGCTGAAACCTGCTCCACGGAAAACAGTTCTGTTGCGCTTTTGATCACATAACACCCAAAGGGGCTTCTTTGGAGCTGGATTCCAACCAGCATCCTAAAGTTTCTTGGCGGTACCATTTACAGTCCTCAATTCGGTCGACAAGGGACAGAAGGGGGCAGCTTTCCTCACACATAGAGTGCAATGTACTGTAGTGTTCCCGTTCATTGAATTTCTCAGTTCTGCATCAGACCTCTAACTCGTTTCCTTAGCTTGGATTTAAGCCACGAAGCAGGCTTCTAGTGTATAAATGTCTAGAGGAATCACAAACTATTTGAGAGGCCATCATCCCAGGGGGAACTGACAAAGTCTATCCCTAAACACCTAGCGCAGTCTCTCGAGAGACTGTCAAAAATCGCTTTCTCCTTTTCTCCGTGCAAGTAAGTGAAAACGCGGTCTCAACCCAGAGCCACTTGGCAGCAGCGGCACGTAAATACTGGTACTGCCACTGCTCGATACCGACGTTAGCCTACTATACCTTCTTCAGCCACCGCTAGAAAATGTATGGCTCTAGTACCAGAGCAAACAACAGGAGAGCCAACGTCGAACAGGCACACATATCAGACATGGAAAGCGACAAGAACGGGATTTGAACCCATGCGTGCAGAGCACAATAGATTAGCAGTCCATCACCTTGGCCACTCGGCCACCTCGTCGAAACTTGTTGGGTAATGTGCTCCTGTCTAGTAAACAGGAGATCCTGGGTCCGAATCCCAACAGTGCCTTCTTTGTTCTGTCTTCTCTAACAGAACTGGTCCTTACGGACAACCGCCTACGGCTAGACTTAATTAAATACAAGTATTCATTTCCTGTCTTTAACGCGACTTGTTTTTCTTAAAATGGATGCAACTTGCAAAACATGAAATACAAACCTGGCTAATCAGCGCTAGCGGCAGGCAAAAAAAAAGAAGTCAGCAATGTTTTTTTTTCTTTAACCTTAACCCTGCTAATGGAGAAGAGTTAAACGACCGAGTCCATGCAGCTTAAACGGTGCGCACGTCAGGTTCTTAGCTGAAAGGTTGGTAAATCACGCTCACCCCAGTCCTTAATCTTTTAAAGAGGATACAAAATTGAACCTAGTCGCCACATCACATACATCCTGTTCATTGATAAAAAGGTAACATCTATCCTCGCTCCAGAGTAAATCTTACGTTGAGGGCATAGTTTTTTTCACTTTACCGTGAGTCGGGCTCGGCTGCACAGAGGACAGAGCAGAGCAATGAGGTCACGGGGACAGGGGAGTCACACGCTGGCGGTTTGAATACGCGGAAGATCACTGAGGGATCCACAGTATGTGGACCCTCCGTGCGCCATCAGTCCACACACCGGACTCTGAATCCTGCCATCCGAGTTAAGATCTCGGCGGAACCTGAGGCGCAGTTCCTTCTTAAAACGTAATCTGGTGAGCATTTCTAGAATCGTACTTGTATAGATGCAGCCTTTAATGTGTTGCTAGGTTAAAATTGATGACTTCTTGTATTTCAGTAGGCAACTGCCCTCTTTATTTCGGATTGAATTTCTTTATTACAGGGGCGCTTTTATGAAGACAGAGTCATGTTCAGGTACTTTGGTTGATGGAGGAAGCTCATTTCGGACTCTGTGATCTGCTCACCTGGAAAGGTCTGCTGTACTACTACAAGAGAGAAGTAGAGTCTGGAAGAAGGGACAATTTTATGATGCTTTGGAAGATAATGTTTTTTTTTTCTTATACTGAAAATGAAAGGTAGGTGTTTCTATATGGACTCAGTCTTTGGAATTTGTATATATATATATTTCAGTGATCCCTCAGCCATTCCTTCTGTATTGTAATTCAATTTCTCTTTTAAAATTCCTTCCCCACTTCTAGGACCTGCAGTTGCTGAACTCCACAATGGCTTCTATTGGAAAGTCTGTGACTGAGACCAAGTAAGTGTTCACTTTTTTATGAAACCATTATTTATTTTGGAGCAATGAGCAATTCTTATATAAATGCAATAAAATCATTATGCTCAAACTATGAGAGAGAAAATTAAGGATAATTTAAGAAATCAGTCTTAGCTTGTTTCTATACACAGATGGTATTATTTATTTTCAAAGGAAACCCGTGAGGATTCCCCTGGTGTGCAAGATGTGCCTGAATACTTTTGATCAGCTTCCTACTCACTTGAAGAGGGCATGTATGAAGCACGCCACGGCAGAAGAGATCAGGATGGCCTCTCAACAGGCGAGGGAGGACATGATGAATCACCTGAAGAACGGGGTCATCGTGGATTACCACAGAACAGAGATCGTGTCTGGTGAGGCAAACAGGATAGTGGTTGTAAGACTGCTAGAGTCCTTGGGCCTTTTTGTACACGGGAAGCCTGAAGACACATCGGCAAGGTGAGATATTTTTAATCTGTAAGGCTTCTGTAGTTTCTTTTTGAAATCATTGTTACAACATATTATGTAAAAGCATGTTGAAAAGAATCTACCTGCATTCCAGCGGCCCTGAGCAAGAGGCCGCTGTCCAGGAGGAAAAGATGCCAGAGGCTCCTCTAGAAACTGAAACAGAAGCGGATAAGGAAGGGAAAGATGTGAGCTCTGAAGAACTCTATCAGCAGTAAGACTTTTTATTTTTCAGATGTATCTTTTTTTACTAAAATTCTAATTTGTCTTATAGGTATAAAATGTTTAAGCCGGTGTTTTATATCCTTACAGGCCCTGAGTAGTTAAAAAGTATCAGCAGGCCGGAAGAGAGTGGCCCAAGCTGGACTCTATAGAAAGCACTCCCTGGGTGCTCCTCTCCTGATTGGATTCAAACAGTACCTTACCAAGGATCTGGGAGTGGCAAATTATTCTCAGGAGGTATTTATTTTTTAAAGGCATTAAAAATTAAGCAATGGTATATTCATTGTAAATGTTTTTATTTCTTAGCTTAAAATTCACACATGTGAAATGATGTCAGCCATAAACATCATGACTCTATATTTCCTACCTGAATCTATTCTACTTAAATTATTACATTATACACAATTTGAGTTCATTTTAAAAAGTAAAAGGTAATGAAAGGAATGCATTTTCATAAGAAAGATAATACCGATATGCATGTGATAATCTTCCTTATATCATGTAGTGCGTCATTTGGACACTTTGTGGGCTTGAAATACAAAGAAAATCATGTTCTATGGTACAAGATAAATACCAAACTTAAGCTTTTATTTTAATTAGATTTGTTTATAAAGCATAAGCAATCATTTATTACATCGCTTCTTGAATTAAATCTTTTGACAAGAGGTAAGACTTCTATTTTACATTTAAACCCATGTTTAGGTGTGTTTTTTAGATTTAACTGAACCAATTTCTGTGTGTGATAATGTCCTTGAATTCTGACAACATCACACTAAATTACATGATATAAAACAGCTAATGTTTCTAGAGATAAAGTTTCTGGGATGCTTCTAATTACTTTTTATTACCAGGGACAGTTTAATTCACCTTGTACAGTACTGAAAGACCAAGATGCTTTTTTTAAAAGTTATTTAACATTTTATAGAACTTTGTCTACTATGGCAACATGATGAGCTTGGTGAAACTTGGAAAAATACTGCTTGGCCACTTATCTTAAGATAAAGATAGGATAAAGGTTTATCTTTTGCACCTACCTGACCCCCAGGGAAGGCCAATGCTTTCTAAGTTGATGGTTCCCTACAGTAGACTGTACCTTATCTTCAAAGGTAATGTATATTGACCCAAATCAGTTTTGGAATCCAATCTACTGACGAGATGGAGCACATCCTTTTTTCAGGATTTTAGCATCATACGTTTGGTATATTTAGTCCCTAATGCTGAAAGAAATGATCATAGAACATTTGGACACTTTGTGGGCTTGAAATACAAAGCAAATCATGTTCTATGGTACAAGATAAATACAAAACTTAAGCTTTTATTTTAATTAGATTTGTTTATAAAGCATAAGCAATCATTTATTACATTAATATATGTGAAAATAACATTTAAGCATCATACGTTTAGTATATTTAGTCCCTAATGCTGAAAGAAATGATCATAGAACATGACATCTAACCTTACCTGTGGCGTCTTTAATCCCTATTGCTCAATGCACGGTGAAAGCATTGCATACATGTGTCTGACAATGAGGAATGGGCCCCTGAGACAGTCATTTGCATGTTTCACAAACGATCGTATATTACTAGAGATTCTGTTTGGGATTTGAATGTGCATTCGGACAGCAATCCCTTTCAAGAAATGATATGTTCTGGATGAGGTCAAAGGTGATGGAACACTGTATTTAGGATGTGTTTGCAGTGATTGTGTGTCTCCTGCTTCAACGCAGTGATATATAGATGTGCTCCTGTAATTTATTGGTTCATGCCCAGGGCAGTAAGCAGTCTGAGGATTTATTTCCAGACGGCATAGAGCAGTGAAGCAGTGAAGTAGTGCAACACACTGGATCATTATATTATTAGAATCTATTCTACTTAAATTATTACATTATGCACAATTTGAGTTCATTTTAAAAAGTAAAAGGTAATGAAAGGAATGCATTTTCATAAGAAAGATAATACCGATATGCATGTGATAATCTTCCTTATATCATGTAGTGCGTCATTTGGACACTTTGTGGGCTTGAAATACAAAGAAAATCATGTTCTATGGTACAAGATAAATACAAAACTTAAGCTTTTATTTAAATTCGATTTGTTTATAAAGCATAAGCAATAATTGATTACATTAATATATGTGAAAATAACATTTTAGCATCATATTATTACATACAGGTCTCTAGCTTCAACACAGTGCTATATATATATATGCTCAGTGATTTATTGGTTCATGCCCAGGGCAACAATCAGAATGAGGATTTATTTCCAGACGGGCTACAGGTAGTGTTGTGAAATACTTCAACACACTGGATCACAGATTTAGACCCCCTGCATTCTTACTCCTTAAAAACCAAAGAAATGAAGATATGTAGCAATCACATTGTAACAGGGGTGACAGTGACTTAATGCTTATACTAGTGGACTTCTGGTACCTTTAGGGTACGGTGTTCCCTGAAGGGCTCTCAAACCCCGCATTTCAAATGCCTAGCTGTATCGCTGATGTGTTGCACCTCAGAATCACTTTTAAACCTTACCTCTGGTATCTTTAATCCTTATTGCTCAACGCATGGTGAAAGTATTGCATAAATGTGTCTGAAAATGAGCAATGGGCACCTGAGAGACTCATTTGCCTGTTTCACAAATGATCATATTTGACTAGAGATTCTATTTGGGATTCAGTTGTGCATTCTGACAGCAATCCCTTTAAAAAAACGATACATTCCGGATGAGGTCAAAGGTGCAGGAACACTGTTACTTGTTCCTTTATAACCCGGTTATTGATGTCATTAACAACATTAATCCCAAACAGAGCTGTTGGACTCCCTCCTCTGGCCGTTTTCCACCAGTTGATTATTTCATCAACCAATGCACTAATCAAGCTCCCAAGGCACTCTCTATACCCAGTAAACATAGGTCTAACCTCACCCAAGGAGAAAATCAGGTGCTCCAGTCTCTCCGCAACAGGGATGATATCGTCATCAAACCAGCGGACAAAGGAGGTGCTGTTGTGGTGTGGGTAAGGATCTATATATCTTTGAAGCCTCTAGACAACTAACTGACACTTCTGCCTACCTCCCTCTCCAACAGGACCCTACCACTGACTACCAAAAGGAAGTGGTATCCACCATTTCCCTTCTTATCAGCAGTAACGAGCTCCCCCAGGAGGCGAACCGGCTCATCATGGAACATCCACAGGTATCTCAATTTTACCTCCTCCCCAAAATCCACAAACCTGACACCCCTGGACGCCCCATCGTATCAACATGTAACTGTCCAACTACTTACATCTCAGCCTTTCTCGACAGCCTCATGAGACCGCTGGTTGAAGATCTTCCCTCATACATCAAAGACACCAACCACGCGCTCCAACTTTTCAATGATTTCCAATTTCAGGGTACCGAATGCCACATTTTTACCATGGACATCACATCTCTGTACACCGTCATTCCCCATAATGACGGCCTTACAGCCCTCAAGCACACGCTGGACAAACGCACAGTGCTTGATCCACCCACCCACACCCTGGTACGCCTTGCAGAATTGGTCCTCACACTGAACGCATTCTCTTTCAATAATCTTTTTTACCAACAGGTCAGTGGAGTGGCCATGGGCACCAGAATGGGACCCAGCTATGCCAACATTTTTGTCAGCTGGGTAGAAGAACGCTTCTTCGCTTCCTACACTGGCTATGTCCCTGACCTCTACAAGTGATATATTGATGACTGCGTCGGTGCCGCCACATGCTCCAGCGATCAGCTTGAGTTCTTCCTGCACCATTTCACCAACTTCCACCCGTCCCTCAAATATACGGTTAACATATCTTCCACCACTCTTCCGTTTCTAGACATCCACTTGTCTATCAACTACCCCCGACTGTCCACTTCAGTTTATTACAAACCCACGGATTCACACAGCTACCTCCTGTACAGCTCATTTCACCCCAACCATACTAAAAACTCTCTTCCTTTTTCACAGTTCCTTAGGTTACGACGACTATGCAGCGATGACATCGACTTCGAGAACCAAGCCCTCGAAATGTACTCAATTTTCATCAACAGAAGATACCCCAGCAGTGTGATTGACAGGGCCCTTGCCCGAGCCAAAAACACCCCCTGGACCATCAACCCGATCAGGAACTCCCGCCGTAACAACCGCATTCCTTTGGTGCTTCCTTACCACCCTAACACACTTCCTATCCCCAGGACCATTAACCACAACTTTTCCATCCTACAGGATGATCCCTCCATTGGGGCCCTCTTTTCTGATCGCCCTATCATCTCATATCACCGACCACCTAATCTGCGTAACCTCCTTGTTCACAGCTCCCTTGACCGCCCTCAACAACCATCCACACCAGGCACTTTCCCTTGCAACAGAGCTCGTTGTATCACCTGCAAGTACACAGCCACCACCACACTCATTCAAGGCCCCTCAGGACAATTCCGGATCACCCAGACAGCATCTTGTACTTCCAGCAACCTCATTTACTGTATCTCTTGCAGTAAATGTCCAGCCATCTACATTGGAGAAACAGGAAGGAGACTCGGAGACCACTTCAGAGAACACGTCAGGGCTGTGAAGATTAAAGATCTCTCCAAGCCCATTGTTTCTCATTTCACCTCTGACGGCCCCGACCACTCTAATCTCTCCGTCTGTGTTCTCAAAAACGGTTTTCGGAACTCATACATCAGAAAGACCACCGAAACTAAAATTATTCTGCAGCTAGGATCACACATTCTCCCTTCCCTTAATGACAGACTACTGTTCTTTTAAATTTTCTCCATTCATTGGAAGTTTCATTTCACACCTCTCTGCACCCATTCTGACTTCACACCTCTTGATTGGCCTCTCTTTCTGTCCCCTGCTCCCGTCTCTCACTCCTCCACCCTCCCAACCTTTGTTCTCCCGCTACTTTACCTCTGCCTACTGCCCTGTCTCTCTCACACCTGAAGAAGGCTCCATGGCCGAAACGTTGTGTTCTCTTTCTTCTTTTTTTCAGCATGGAATAAACCTATTACTTGTTCCTTTGCAGCCTACGCATGCTGACGCAGCTACCCACCTGAACTACACTGTATTTAGGATGTGTTTGCAGTTATTCTGTGTCTCTAGCTTCAACACAGTGATATATATATGCATGCTCACTGATTTTTTGGTACATGCCCAGGGCAATAATCATTATGAGGATTTATTTCCAGATGTGCTAGGGGTAGTGTTGTGAAATACTTCAACACACTGGATCGCAGGTTTAAACCCCCTCCACTCTTACTACTTAAAAACCAACAAATGCAGATATGTAGCAATCATATTGTAGCAGACACTCATTTGCCTGTTTCACAAATGATCATATTTTAATAGAGATTCTGTTTGGGATACGGATGTGCATTCTGACAGCAATCTCTTTCAAGAAATGATTTTACCTTTTCGCGGCTTTGCCCTCTTGCCTCTTTGGACAATATCTCCATCTTGTGGTCGTTGTTGGTAATGTCTTCTTATGCCCTTTTTTATTTCAATTCTCTATTGGTTGATTCTAGAATCTCTACAATGGAGTTGAAAACATCAGTTTTATAGCAGACAATATGACATTATTTATAGTCCAATAAGAAACTTATTACCCTGTTTTTAACATAATAACAAATTAAAATTGATTAAAACTAAGTTTGAAACACCAGGGAACATAAAAAATGATTTTTAGGAAAACCATGAGGTTCTCTGTGTCCGATGCCTGCAAGGGGAGAAAGATAGAATCCTTTGATTTTTCAAAATTTGAAAATAAACATCATATAACAACAGCTTTCATTCCTAGGAGTGAAAAATAACCATTTTTCAAGACATATTAGTTTCTAAAACACTACAATAAAGTTAAAAACATCTGTTTTATATTACATTATTTTTTGTGAAATTAGTCATTTTTTGCACTATTTGTAATATAATTTCTAATTAAAAGTGTTTAGAATTAAGTTTGGAACAACAAGGAATACAAAAAAAAAAGATTTTTAGGAAAACCATGAGGTCCTCTGTGCCCGATGCCTGCAAGGGGAGAAAGCTAGAATCCTACACAGGCTCCTGGAGCTCTGGCCTGGCTAAAGAGGCTGAATTTATCCCCTTCAAAGCTCCATGAAAAATGATCATTTAAAATTTGAAAAAAAAAAAAACCATCATATAACATCATACAGATGCAGCCATTCAAAATGCGCGATAAAAACCCACGGTACAGTAACCTACCCACAAGCCACTGCAGGGCACCGGAGGACACCGCGGTAAGTGCTTGGCTGGCCAAAATGACCGACAGGGGCACTCGTGGTGCATTGGTTGGTAGTGAAAAGATTTAATCATTTAATGTCTTTACTGTGCACATTTTAATCCGCTTAGTTTTGAATATTTATATGGATTTTACCACTAAAGGGAAATTTTAGTAGCTGAGCATAAAAAGAAGAGGAGCATAACGCATCTGAAGGTCATAAACAATATTAATTTAGGAACATAAACATTACTGTATGTACATAAACTGTACTGTGTATGGCTTGTCTTGGTAGTTTAAAGAAAAAATACACACCAGTCTTCTATTTCTCCCTAAACATTTTAAGCATGAAAGTTTTATGAAACGGTACCCAAATATGCGATTGCTGTATAGAATGAATTATTTAACACGAACATTAAGCTGTTTACATCTTCCGCCTGAGAACAGTCACCCGTTGCTACCCAACGCAGAAACACAGCCACTAACTAGCAAAGACATTAGCTAGCCAATATGATAAAGAAATAAATGATTATTTTGTTTATTTCTTTTGCACATTTATTTGAACATTTCCATCGATTGTACAAGCACTTGGAAACTGTCCAATCCCTAGTTCATCTGGCATTTTACCGGTCTGGCGCCGGTCTGTGTCTTCTAGCATATAATGCCAGCGAACTCTTGTTTTTTTATGTCCACATTCAAGGGTCCCTTTTTGAACCTGCGAGAAGCATTCTTTCAATGTAACAGATTTACTCCGGGGAAAGGCAGCATGACATTAAGAGTAGCTCAAGCTTTCAGCACCCATATCGGACTGCGTGTATGCAGACACCGCTCAGAATCCCCTGGAAGATTCTCCCTCAATTCCGTTGTGCAGTGCTTTACCTCTTTCAAAAGGCTTCACTTTCCTAGTCACATTCCAAGGCTCATCGAACCCGGGCTGTTTCCTCCAGCGGTATAGTATTGCAGTGAGACAGCACGATGCCTGCAAGACTATGTCACGCTAAACGCCACAGATTGTGTTTGTCCGTTCGTGTCAGTCCTCCTGCAGCCACGGGAAGTGGGACACAAACATGCTGCAATGCTTTCAAGACGTTAGGATTTTTTTGTGCAACATCCGAGAAGAGTACTTGTGGCTTGAATGTGAACTGTACGTGCCCGCCCCCTTTCCTCTGTAGTGCATGAGTTCCTCCCGGCACGCCCTTCGTCATTGTTCTGTCATCTTGTATTTAAAGGGTTGTATTTCTGCTGCTGAAAATAAGCAACGGTTTTCTCACAACGCCCTTTGTTCCCGACGGAGCCCTTGTCTGTCATGAAATTCTTCAAAACCTCAAGCTAGAAGAAGAAGACGACAAATATGAAGCGTTACAGCAACAACATGCCATGAGACGATTGATAACGATTTCCATAGGATCCCCGCGGTTGCCTGGCAACCATCAGCTTTGCGCATTGGCAGTATCGTAGCCTGTGAGGTTTAGCCGAGGCGCGATTATTGCTAGTTGAAAACTTTTCCCAATACCCCGCTTCCGCCGGTTTGCAATACAATCGGTGAAAGCAATTTTTGACAGTCTCGTCAGAGCGTGACATAGTCTTGCAGGCATCGTGCTGTCTAACTGCAATACTATACCGCTGGAGGAAACAGCCCGGGTTCAATGAGCCTTGGAATCTGACTAGGAAAGTGAAGCCTTTTGAAAGAGGTAATGTCGACGCTTTTTTAACAGAGCACCAAAAAAGCGTCTTTTTTGAAGGCCTGGGTACTGAGCATTGATGGTTCAGTGGTAGAATTCTCGCTTCCCACGTGGGAGGCTCTGGTTCGATTCCCAGCCAAAACAGTGGCTTTTGCAGCGAGCGGCTCCATCACTTGCATCCCCTTGCAACTCGCAACTGAAAACCCACTGAAGCTAAGCATTTGTTAGCCAGGTCAGTACCTGGATGAGGGTGAGCTACAGGGAAAAACAAAGTTTCCAGCTGGAAGCGGTGTTAATGGTTCCGGCGGGGGGGCGCTCACCCTGAGGTCTGTGCGGGTCCCAATGCCCCAGCATAGTGACGGAGACGCTGTGTTGTAAAAGGGCGCTGTCTCTTGGATGAGATGTAAAACCGAGGTCACAGCGCTCTGTGGTCATTAAAAATGACCACCAAAACCTTTGACAAATGCTCTTGGTAATTGATGGTCTTCAATAATGCTTCTCCTTTAGGTACATTTTAAATCAGCTGAAAAATGCTGTGAAATGGGGGGTCACTTCACGCCAGTGTAGGATTTGGGTTACAAGAACCATGAAACTGCACGAGAAAGCCCGTACACTGAATTACACGGCTTTCTATTCAAAGGAGGGCAAAAGAAATTCCCTGAGTTCGATTTTTTGCAGCACAGAGAGGATTGCTGTCGTGAGGCTGGTTAGCTCAGTTGGTTAGAGCGTGGTGCTAATAACGCCAAGGTTGTGGGTTCGATCTCCGTACAGGCCAGGTCCCTTTCTCCTCTCTTACAAAAGCTGTTAGGTTCCTTTCCGTGGTGAGATGGGTTGTCATGCAACCCTACCACATAGTGCCGACAGACAATTAAATGACAAAAATGAAGAGAGTTAAAGCAGCTGGAAAGGTTTTCTTACAACTTTTGAGCTGACACAGTTTTGGAAAATGTTTTTTTCACGCTGCACTGTACCACATAGGCAGCCAAGAGTCTACAAAACAAAACAGAATTGACAGTCATATAATGTCCATTTACCCCGGTTTTAAACACAGCATCATGTCTGCCATCATAAGAATATGAGTCCAATATTTTAGAATATAGTCAGAATGTCTTCTAACCTTACCTGTGGTGTCTTTAATCCCTATTGCTCAATGCATAGTGTACGTACTGCATACATGTGTCTTGAGAATGAGGAATGGGCCCCTGAGAGAAATTATACGTTCTGGATGAGGTCAAAGGTGCTGGAACACTGTATTTAGGATGTTTGCAGTGATTGTGTCTCCTGCTTCAACGCAGTGATATATAGATGTGCTCCTGTAATTTATTGGTACATGCCCAGGGCAGTAAGTAGTCTGAGGATTTATTTCCAGACGGCATAGAGCAGTGAAGCAGTGAAGTAGTGCAACACACTGGATCATTATATTATTAGAATCTATTCTACTTAAATTATTACATTAAACACAACTTGAGTTCATTTTAAAAATTAAAAGGTAATGAAAGGAATGCATATTCATGAGGAAGATAATACCGATATGCATGTGATAATCTTCCTTTTATCATGTAAATCATGTTCATCATTACATGATGGGAGCTAAAACAGAAGTTGAGAGAGAGCAAGGACGCCTACAGGAGGAAGGTATAGGACAAGCTGCAAAGGAAAAGCTACAACCCACGACAGCTACTCACCCACCCATCCCACACAGCTATCACTCTCCAACACCTCCGCCATTAACACCTCCAGCACTGAAAGTGCTATGTGCACCATCCACCAGGCCAGGCTGACCAGGCCAGTGCAATACACTGGATCTTTATATTATTAGAATCTATTCTACTTAAATTATTACATTATACACAATTTGAGTTCATTTTAAAAAGTAAAAGGTAATGAAAGGAATGCATTTTCATAAGAAAGATAATACCGATATGCATGTGATAATCTTCCTTATATTATGTAGTGCGTCATTTGGACACTTTGTGGGCTTGAAATACAAAGAAAATCATGTTCTATGGTACAAGATAAATACAAAACGTAAGCTTTTATTTTAATTAGATTTGTTTATAAAGCATAAGCAATCATTTATTACATTAATATATGTGAAAATAACATTTTAGCATCATATTATACATACAGGTCTCTAGCTTCAACACAGTGCTATATATATATATGCTCAGTGATTTATTGGTACATGCCCAGGGCAACAATCAGAATGAGGATTTATTTCCAGACGGGCTACAGGTAGTGTTGTGAAATACTTCAACACACTGGATCGCAGATTTAGACCCCCTGCACTCTTACTCCTTAAAAACCAAAGAAATGAAGATATGTAGCAATCACATTGTAACAGGGGTGACAGTGACTTAATGCTTATACTAGTGGACTTCTGGTACCTTTAAGGTACGGTGTTCCCTGAAGGGCTCTCAAACCCCGCATTTCAGATGCCTAGCTGATGTGTTACACCTCAGAATCACTTTTAAACCTTACCTCTGGTATCTTTAATCCCTATTGCTCAACGCGAAAACTTTACCTGTGGTGTCTTTAATCCCTATTGCTCAATGCATGGTGAAAGTATTGCATAAATGTGTCGGAAAATGAGCAATGGGCACCTGAGAGACTCATTTGCCTGTTTCACAAATGATCATATTTGACTAGAGATTCTGTTTGGGATTCAGTTGTGCATTCTGACAGCAATCCCTTTCAAAAAAGGATACATTCTGGATGAGGTCAAAGGTGCAGGAACACTGTATTTAGGATGTGTTTGCAGTTATTCTGTGTCTCTAGCTTCAACACAGTTATATATATATATATGCTCACTGATTTTATGGTACATGCCCAGGGCAATAATCATTATGAGGATTTATTTCCAGATGTGCTAGGGGTAGTGTTGTGAAATACTTCAACACACTGGATCGCAGGTTTAAACTCCCTGCACTCTTACTCCTTAAAAACCAACAAATGCAGATATGTAGCAATAATATTGTAGCAGAGTGCATCGTTTCCGGCATAGTATGGCAGGGTGTTTTCCGAGTTATTGCACGGATTGGGCACGCCCGCAAGCCAAGAGCCGCAAGCGATGAGCCCGGAGCTGAACGGGCCCCACTGGCTCGTTTGTAAGGCCAGGTGCATTGCCAACCACGATCGGCAGGGCAGAGGCCTTGAAAGCAGCCTGGGCTCCTGCAGCTGTGCAGCCACGCACTCTGGTTTCTCTTCATTTCGTACAAATCTTTCGCCTTTTGCTAAAGATTTCCGTAGAGAGGAGCATGAATGAGTTCCGTGCAATTTTTGTGCTTCCCTGCCTTCGGGTGGTTGCAGCTGGGCTGGTCAAAGAGAGAAAACAAAACCGCTCACAATCACTCTTGTTATGGCGATTGTGGTTGTCTGCTCTGCGAGTCCTCGGTCTCTGCCCGTCTGATTGCCGCTCTCTTCTTTGGGGGGCGGGAAGTGTCCGGCCGCAGGGGATCTTGGGACCTCGCTTTGCAAAGCGGCTTCCCAGAGTGCGTCGTTTCCGGCACAGTGTGGCCGGGTGTTTTCCGAGTTATCGCACGGATTGGGCACGCCCGCAAGCCGAGAGCCGCAGGCGATGAGCCCGGAGCTGAACGGACCCCACTGGCTCGTTTGTAAGGCCAGGTGCATTGCCAACCACGACCGGCAGGGCAGAGGCCTTGAAGGTGGCCTGGGCTCCTGAAGCTGTGCAGCCACGCACTCTGGTTTCTATTCATTTCATACAAATCTTTTGCCTTTTACTAAAGATTTCCGTGGAGAGGAGCATGAATGAGTTCCATGCAATTTTTCTGCTTCCCTGCTTTCGGGTGGGGCGCAGCTGGGCTGGTCAAAGAGAGAAAACAAAACCGCTCACAATCGCTCTTGTTATGGCGATTGTGGTTGTCTGCTCTGCGAGTCCTTGGTCTCCGCCTGTCTGATTGGCGCTCTTTTCTTTGGGGGGCGGGAAGTGTCTGCCCCCACTGCCCCTTTCAAGTTTGCTAAAGACCACGTGGATGTTCCAGAGCAACTCCTGGAACAATGTTCTGTGGACAGACGTGACAAAAGCTGAACTTGTTGGTAAATGTGCACAGCGTTATGTTTGGAGATAACAAAACACTGCATACCAACTCCAAAACCTCATCCCACCTGGGAAGCATGGCGGAGGCTGTACGGCTTGCAATCATCTAGGATCACGCAGGATCTCCTGTTTATTAGGCATAATAAACAGGGCCACTGAACTCCACACTGGCCACTGAACCACAGCAGTGGCTTGCTGGCTTGACATCTCCCAAGAAAAATGTTGAAATCGCATGTGGAACAGGAAAATGACCCTCGAGTACGAGGGAAAAAAAAGAAAAAGATCATCTGGAGCGTGCCAACCCATGTCCGGAGCGTGCCAACCCATGTCCGGACAGCCCAGTTTCCTCGACGAGGTGGCCGAGTGGTTAAGGCGATGGACTGCTAATCCATTGTGCTCTGCATGCGTGGGTTCGAATCCCATCCTCGTCGCTCCGGTACTAGAGCCGTACATTTTCTAGCGGTGGCTGAACATGGTATAGTAGGCTAACGTTGGCTCTGGGTTGAGACCGCGTTTTCACTTACTTGCAACGCAAACGGAGAAAGCGATTTTTGACAGTCTCTCAGAATCACAGTTTGTCATTCCTCTAGACGTTTATACAGTAGAAGCCTGCTTCGTGGCTTAAATCCAAGCTAAGGAAACGGGTTAGAGGTCTGATGCAGAACTGCAAATTCAATGAACGGGAACACTACAGTACATTGCACTGTATGTGTGAGGAAAGCTGCCCCCTTCTGTCCCTTGTAGACCGAACAGAGGACTGTAAAGGATACCGCCAAGGATGCTGGTTGAAATCCAGCTCCAAAGAAGCCCCTTTGGGTGTTATGTCATCAAAAAGTAAGAACAGCGAATCTCCCTTTGATCAAAAGCGCAACAGAACTGTTTTCCGTGGAGCGGGTTTCAGACCCGTAGACCTGTTTTATTTGTAAGGCAGGGCGCATTCCCAAGCGCGAATCTCCTGTTTTAGAAATGCTTTAATGGGCGTGAAGTGAAAATAAGAAATGGGCTCCAGATGCACATGGAAGCAATCAAGTGTTTCATCCGAGCTGTTTCAAAGACTGCTCAAGAGCTTTCCTTTCACAGAGGCGCAACGATTAATGATGGGGGTGCACCCTTCAATGCGCCTTAGGACTCTAGGGAGTGATTGAGACGATTCGTAGCGTGTGCTCATTTCCCTCTATTCCCCGTGTTGCAGTGGTAGGATGACGTAAATTACTGCTTCGACACGTAATGGCATTATAATCAAGTGCAGGAGCTGAGGGCTTTAGTTTTGTTTCGTTTTCCATGGCGTTCGTAAGCGCGCAAATCAAAGGCAATTCCTGCGTCTAACAGGAATGATTGAGACGATTCGTAGCGTGTGCTCATTTCCCTCTATTCCCCGTGTTGCAGTGGTAGGATGACGTAAATTCCTGCTTCGACACGTAACGGCATTATAATCAAGTGCAGGAGCTGAGGGCTTTTGTTTTGTTTCGTTTTCCATGGCGTTTGTAAGCACGCAAATCAAAGGCAATTCCTGCGTCTAACAGGAATGTAAATGCTTTTGAAAGTGCAGTGTGGTGCAGCTTGTAAAATCCTTATCCACATTTGTGGTTTGTTGCTGTTTGTTCTGTCTGCCAAAGCTGCATTTTGACATCCGGACGGGGAGACTTTATCATTTGAACGTGAAGCCAGCCTTAAACCCTCTGAGGCGTGTCTATCTGCCGGCACGTATTTTGTCAAAGGTATTTATTTTTTTTAACGGAGAGCGACTTTGAAAAGGTTTCCGCAGCCACGTCGCACTCCGTGTTAGATTAAAGGAGGAATGCGGCGAGGGCAAACTCGCTGTAGTCGTGGCCGAGTGGTTAAGGTGATGGACTCGAAATCCATTGGGGACTCCCTGCGCAGGTTCGAATCCTGCCGACTACGGCGTCTGCCGCACGTCTCCTTGTGCCTGCGCGGCAAAGGCGAAGTGCTGTTTCTCCTTTCCTGGTACTATAAAAACGCTAAATCGCTTGGCCCCGCTGCCATGGAAATGAGTTCTTCAGATAACCACACATTTTGCGTTCGCACCTCTGGTGTTCTACTTATGCCTTTGAAAACCTAATGAATAAAACTGAAAGAACCGACACAATATGTAGGTGCTCGTAAAGCACGCATTAAAGAACTGTTAACAGCAAGGGTTTCAGTGGGTTAACTGAGGAGAAGGCGTGATCGCTAATTGTTTACTTTTTATTTGGTGTTAGAAACACTCTTACTGTGCATGACGTGCAACAAATGTAGCCACAGAAATTGCATCACGCTTTCATGTATGCTATTGCAGACACCAACGTTGCCTAGATAGAAAACCGAAATAGCCGTGGGTTCGCTTGCTGGTCTGAAGGATCTCTCTTCGAATCTCTATCATTTGTCAATTGAAGTAAAAGGTGCTGCAATCTGATACGTTCAGAATCAAACCCGCAGCTGTTGTTCGACTTTATTTCTTGACTAATTACAACCTTTTACTGTCAAGTTTATTGGTACAACTTGAGCTCTCAGCACCGTACTGAGCCCAGGTGTTTTTCTAAAGCTGTCAGGTGCAGTTCATTTACATGAAGGAAATCTCTTACTGGGTACGATTACAATGCAGTAAGTAGCACAGGCTACTTAGGGAGTAGGCTGATGTGTTTAAAAACAACCAGCGCCAGGCAGGAGTCAAACCTCCAAACTCCTAATCCATAGTCAGACACATTATCCATTGCACCACTGGCCCTGGTGTGACACTGCAGGACTGTAACCCAGTGAGCTTAGCACTGCAACTAGTAAAATATTACCCCCGGTCCATTCTTTTCCAAAAGTGAGAAACACCTGTTTTCTACATTTTGTCTGTTTTAAAACCATATCTCTTTAAACCAAACCAAGAGTTTGTCTTTTGCACTGATATTCTGATTCATTTCGATTTCAAAGAAAAAAAAAACATTACCTTCCAAAGCATCATAAAATTGTCCCTTCCTCCAGACTCTACTTCTCTCTTGTAGTAGTACAGCAGACCTTTCCAGGTGAGCAGATCACAGAGTCCGAAATGAGCTTCCTCCATCAAGCAAAGTACCTGAACATGACTCTGTCATCATAAAAGCGCCCCTGTAATAAAGAAATTCAATCCGAAATCAAGAGGGCAGTTGCCTACTGAAATACAAGAAGTCATAAATTTTAACCTAGCAACACATTAAAGGCTGCATCTATACAAGTACGATTCTAGAAATGCTCACCAGATTACGTTTTAAGAAAGAACTGCGCCTCAGGTTCCGCCGAGATCTTAACTCGGATGGCAGGATTCAGAGTCTGGAGTGTGGAATGATGGCGCACGGAGGGTCCACATACTGTGGATCCCTCAGTGATCTTCCGCGTGTTCAAACCGCCAGCGTGTGACTCCCCTATCCCCCTGACCTCATTGCTCTGCTCTCGCCTCTGTGCAGCTGAGCCCGACTCATGGTAAAGTGGAAAAAAATATGCCCTCAACGTGAGATTTACTCTGGAGTGAGGATAGTTGTTACCTTCTTATCGTTGAAACGGATGTATGTGATGTGGCGACTAGGTTCTTCTCCATTAGCAGGCTTAAGGTTAAAGAAAAAAACATTGCTGACTTCTTTTTTTTTTGCCAGCCGCGAGCGCTGATTAGCGAGGTTTGTATTTCATGTTTTGCAAGTTGCATCCATTTTAAGAAAAACAAGTCGTTCAAGACAGGAAATGAATACTTGCATTTAATTAAGTCTAGACGTATGCGGTTGTCCATAATGACCAGTTCTGTTCGAGAACACAGAACAAAAAAAGGCACCGCTGGGATTCGGACCCAGGATTTTTTGTTTACTAGACAGGCGCTTTAACCAACTAAGCCACGGCGCCCCGGGAGTGCTGTCCTTTTGCAGCCACTTGGACACACCACTCAGACACATCTGCATTCGGTGTGTGCTCCGCCTGCTCGCTGAGCAAGTTGCCACCTTTACATACAATAGCAACATCGACACCAAGAGAAAGGATGACAAATGGCTTTTATCTGGAACTTTTCATGTCCAAGGAGCTCAATGTGCTTTCTGTGTACAACAGGGCCACTGAACTCCACACTGGCCACTGAACCACAGCAGTGGCTTGCTGGCTTGACATCTCCCAAGGAAAATGTTGAAATCGCATGTGGAACAGGAAAATGACCCTCGAGTATGAGGGGAAAAAAAGAAAAAGATCAACTGGAGTGCGCCAACCCGTGTCAGGACAGCCCAGTTTCCTAGACGAGGTGGCCGAGTGGTTACTGTATGCTGAGTCTAAAGACAGTTTCACCCATTTTCTGATTGCTCGGTTCTGTACCAGTGCAGACATGTCAAACAGTGAATGGCTGTACCTCTATTGTATCCGTGCTCAATGAATGAAATCGGTAACAAATGAATATATGTCTAGTTATACGAAAAACGAGTGGTTTATCGACTCATCTTCATTTGCAGATTTAGAGGCAGCTTCGATATTCGTTTTACAGACGGGTTTTTTTTTTGAATATGGGTCACACACATGCCACAGCAACAAAACATCTCTAGAGATGAGGCTATAGATCACCTTTCCATCCTGCAGGTTTTCCTCCCAAAGCCTACGGCACCAACGGCGACCCCTGCTGGCCGGGAGAGCAAAAGCTTACAGCACCTGGTATTCCCAGGCAGTCTCCCATCCAAGTACTAACCAGGCCCGACGCTGCTTAGCTTCCGAGATCAGACGAGATTGGGCGTGTTCAGGGTGGTGTGGCCGTAAGCGAAAGCCCCAGCGCCTGACTCGCTACTTGAAGCTGTGTGTGGCGGGGGTTCCGTGCCCCCCGAGCGGGACTGAAGGATCGTTCGTGTGCAACTCTTTGGAAAGGAGCTGCTTTCCAAATCGCATTGCGTGCCTGGATGTTGGCGAATGCGCTCCCTTGTGTTGGCTCGTCCCGCACTGGAGGAGGACAAACAATCTGCACGGAGGAGCACCAGGCAAGTCTTCACCAGACAAAAACCTCCAGTGCACAGCACTCTGGAAACATTTCGGGGCTTTCGCGTGTTTATTTCAGCACGTAAAGCGCACCGGTCCAACACGTCGGCCGGGCGCGCGGCGCCTCCGCCCTCTTGTGGCCTTGCGGCGTCAGAGCAAGAGGCTCCTTCTCGCTGCCCTTCCGCTGTGTTGCAGGGCCCCGAGAGGGAACCCGGAGCGCGCACTTTGTGGGGGGCGGGGGACCGCGTTCGCGCTCTGCCCCCGGTCTCTTGCGCGAGTACTAAATCTCACGGACAGGGGGGCCTCGTCATTGATTGTTACAGGTGAGACGGGGATTAGGAGGAGACCCCGACTGATGGGTAAAGGGGAGCACTAACACCAGAGGGACACCCCCGGCGTCTCTTTTTGAGAGACGCCCTGGGGTTTCCTAATGGCCAAGGAGGGTCGGGACCTCGGTTTGACCTCCATCAGGAGGCTGGGGCGTAAGAGAGCCACACAGCCCGCAGGGTGAGCGCTCCCTACTGGTCCCAGTCACACCTCTTGCAGGAGCAGCAGCAACCGGAGCTTTTCCGGGGTGGAATCTCCCATCCGGGTGCCGGCCAGGCTCACACCTGCTGGGCTGCCCCGGGGGTGAGCCCAGTCGAGAGTCGCAGGGCCAGATCTAGTCACCGGGGAGAAACGATACAAGTGAAGGATTGCTCGGCTCTCGGCACTTGAAAAGACCGACAAATGTCTCGTTCCCGCCGGAGCTGAATGTACCCGCATGTGTGGTGTCGTCTTCTTCCCCCGCCCCGCTGTGTTTGCTGTATTGTCTCTGAAGCCGGCCCCCCCGAGACGAGACGGGCTGTTCCTGTGCCCCAATTAACACTTTACAGGTGCCATTCCCCGGCATTGTGGCCATTGTCGGTGCTCACACGCGATAAGATAAGGCGGAGGAGAGTGGGGCATGCCCAGCGGCAGACATTCAAGGAGGGGGCAGTGCGAGGTGAGGTGAGGTGCGACACGCCGGAGCCCCGACGCAGCTAATGCGGAGCACTTGTTGGACTGGCATCGAAAGGACGTGTGCGCACGGAGCGAGCCTTCCCTGCGGCGGAGCGCGGGAACTTTCTCCCCCCCTCCCGCTGCAGGAGTTGTGTGCACTGCAGCGGTGCCGAGAGAAAAGCACAGAAGGCAGCAGGCTCTGGAGAGCAGGTAAGAGACGGAGCCTTGTGGGCAGGCGAGCAGGCCCGTTTTTTGGAAATTGCTGAAAAGGTTTGTTCGGTGTGTGGCAGGCGCACGTCGCGAGCTTGCGTGGCGATCTGCCGGTCTGGAGTTATGCAAATGAGGCCGAATTGCATCCCGGGACATGCTGCGAATGCGCAACGGCGACTGCAGATGTGTAGGAAACGGCGCGCTCGTTTTCTCGTTTTGCCCACACTTTTGAGTGTTAGTGTGGCGTGTGAGTGTGTGAAAGAGTGGGCCCAGCAGGAGGCGGTGGCGTGCGGGGCGAGGAGGTGGCCTAGGCTGCGCGATTTGTGCTGTGGGTGCGGGCCGCTTGCAGGGGCCTGTTTAACTCATACTTACCTGGCAGGGGAGATACCTTGATCAAGAAGGAGGTTCAGGCTCATTCAGAGGATGGCTGGCAGGAAATTGGTAAGAAGAAAAAGAAAAAGAAAAAGGTAACAGGTGAGACCGAAGAGAAATGTGTTTTGTAAAGACTGGTTCCACTTTCTTATGTAATATGGCTCTTAACATAATTTCTCTTAACACAAGAGGTATCAATGACAGAGTTAAATGCCAGTCTGTCTTTGATTACCTCCAGCAGAGAGAGGGAGATGTGTTGATGTTGCAGGAGTGTGCTTTAGCCTATCAAGAGAGGTATAAAAGTTTTGAAGATAGGTGGGATAAAGGGCCTTCTGTTTGGTCAGGGGACAATAACAACAGAGCCTCTGGCGTGGCCATTCTTTTCAAAGGATGGGCATTCAAATTGAAAAGTATTCAGAGGGTCATAGATGGCAGGTTGCTGTGTGTGGATGTGGAATGGGGGACCGTTAACCTGCGGCTAATCAATGTGTATTGCCCTACTGACGTAGGAGGAAGGGTGGAGCTACTCAAGGCACTCTCCCCCCTATTGTTATGCAGCACAGACGTGATAGTGGGAGGGGATTTTAATTGTATCTTAGAGCACACAGACAGGCAGTCTAGCTCTCCGATAAAATTGGATTCCAGCTCACTGGCCCTGCAAAACTTAGTTCAAGACTTTAAACTCTCAGACACATATAGATGTATATATCCCACAACAGCAGGATATACATGGTCAGGGAGGAATAGCAGCTCCAGAATTGACTATTGCTTTGTCTCAGAGAGAGTGAAAGTTGTTGGGGTCACTCTTCAGCCTGTCTTCTTCTCAGATCATCAGGCTTTAGGGTGTAGAGTGGAACTCCAGGGCGGGACTGTCTTTGGCCCAGGCCTCTGGAAACTCAACACAAAGCTGCTAGAGAACGAGGGGGTAGTATCCCGCTACAAGGAGAAACTATCACAGTGGCTGTCCTTGCAGTGTCTGTACGGGTCAGTAGGAGAGTGGTGGGAGGAGGTGAAGGTGAGGACAAAGGCCTTTTTCATGGCTGAGGGAAGGAAGGCTGCTGCCAGACGGAGAGGAGTGCTAGCCAGGAAACAGAGGCAGCTGCAGCGTCTCTACACGATGCTGCACAGTGGCTTCGATGTGCTCGAGGATATCGCCCTTTTAAAAAAGGACATCCGGAGCATAGCCGAAGAAAGTAGTCGAGGAGTGCTGTTAAGAAGCAGAGTGCAGTTCTTGGAAGAAAATGAGAAGTGTACTCGCTTCTTTTTCAGGAAAGTGGTAGGCTCCAAGACTGTCATGGAAAGTGTAGTTGATGAGGAGGGACGAGAGAGAACAGAGCCGAGTGCTATCCTCTCCTGCACCGAGGCCTTCTACTCAAGACTGTACAGCTCTACAGAGGTAAAGGATGAAGATATTCATTTTTTTACCTCAAAGCTAGAAAACATTTTGAGTGAAGAAGATAGGGAAGTACTTGAGAGGGATTTGACAGTAGAAGAGCTGAGACAGGCTATGGAGAGCTTACAGAAGGGGAAAACTCCGGGTGCTGACGGGCTCCCTAAAGAATTTTATTGCACCTTTTGGGATCTGCTTCAGGATCCGCTACTGCTCCTATTCGAGGAAAGCTACAAGACAGAATTGCTGCCTGACTCCTTAAGAGAAGGCACTATCTCTCTCTTGTTTAAGAAAGGAGCAAAAAATGACATAAAGAACTGGAGACCCCTCAGCCTGTTAGGCGTGGACACTAAGATCCTGTCCAAAGCCCTTTTCCTGCGCCTACAAAATGTAGTGGCCTCACTGGTAGGGAAAGAACAGACTTGTGGGATAGCAGGACGCCTGATGAGCGACAACCTGGCCTTGTTGAGGGATGTCTGTCTGTACTCTGAGGATCGCTCCCTCCCTCTGTGCATTTTAGGTGTAGACCTAGAAAAGGCCTTTGACCGCCTAAACCGGCAGTACTTAACATCGGTACTTGAGCACATGAAGTTTGGCCCCATCATGAGAAAGTGGATTAACCTGCTGTACACAGGTAGCAACAGCAGAGTCATGGTTAATGGCAATAGATCACGCACCTTTGAAGTCTGTTCAGGGGTGAGGCAGGGCTGCCCATTATCCCCCTTGTTATTCGTTTTGGCTATGGAGCCCTTAGCCTGTGCCTTGCGCCAGGATCAGGCCATTAATGGGATACCAGTGCCTGGAAGTGGGGGAGGAGAGGTAAAGACATCTCTATACATGGATGACGTCACCCTGCTCCTCTCTGACAATGCCTCAATTAGCAGAGCTCTGCAGTGCTGTGATCGGTTCTCTTTGGCTTCCTCCGCAAAAATTAACACATCTAAGAGTGAGATTTTTTATCAGAACTGGAGGGAGCCAAAAGAAGGACATGATCTCAGGCTGCAAGAGAAGAGAATTAAGGTCCTGGGGGTGTATTTTGGAGAAGAGATGGGAACAGTAAATTGGCAGAACAAATTGCCAATCTTAAACAAAAAACTGATGCAATGGAAGGACCGAGACCTCACCATGACAGGGAAGGTGCTGGTCATCAAAGCCGAGCTCTTGCCTGTCTTGAATTTTCTGGCTTCTACCTTCCCAATCCCACACCGTGTTGCGGCGGTGCTGAGGAGATTGATGTTTCAATTTCTATGGGGTGGGAAGCAGGAAAGACTCAGAAGGGAAATAATGTACAGGCCGCTACCCTCAGGGGGGAAGTCTGTCCCAGATATTGCTACGAAGCTGCTTTGCATTTTCCTGGCCTCTGTGCTGAGAGGCTTTGCAACAGCACCTGCAGCGCGTACCTGGACTTATTTTTCCAGGCTCTGGGTAGGTAGGGAGGTGTTCAGAGTGTGGGGTGTCAGACCCAAGCTGGACGTCCCACTCTCTGACACATGCCCTGCAATTTATGGGACAGTTAAAAGTTTTCTAAGATCTCACCCAATTGGCCATATTCCCCTCCGAGATGTCAGCGTCCAAAAACTGGAAGATTTCGTAGCACCCCAGAACAATAGGCAGACCCCTGTGGGCATTTTAACATCAGCCCAAACAAGGAAGGTGTGGAAACACACATCCTCTAAATTTCTGTGCAACATTCACAGAGATTTAGCCTGGAGTGTCGTCCACCAGTGCTTACCGGTACGAACTTTCTTGTACCGTAGGGGCCTCACCCCCAGCCCTCGCTGCGTTAGGGTGGGCTGCGGCGAGGAGGAGACTGTGACCCATCTCCTGTGGTCCTGCTTTTTTGCTAAGGCCTTCTGGGCACAGTTTGAAGATTGGTTGCAGGCTCTCTCGCCCCAATTTACCCTGACCGCTGCTTTCATCATATACGGCATCTCTCCTGTCAAACTTCCCCCTGACGTGTTTGACAGGATCTGGGCCGTGGTGAACAGTGGGAAAGACGCCCTGTGGAGAGTGAGGAACATGGGGCTGTTCAAAGGCATCGAGGTCCCAGTCAAGGCAGCAGGTAGCCTGGCCCTGTTCATCACCCGAGAGAACTATTACCTCAGAGATCTGTGGAGAGAAGGGAGGGAGGAAGCAGAAAATCTGTGGGAAATAGAGAGCATTGGACAGTATCTCAAGAAACTGTGAAAAACATTATCATGTTTAAATAAAGAATGTGATTTGCACCAGAAAAAAAGAAAATTGTTGCTATGTAACTGTTACCGTGTCAAAATGTAATGAGATGTGATCATATATACTGTTTTAAGTATGTATATTAATGTAAAGCTTTCTGATTTGTGATTTCCTGTATTTTTTTGTGAAAAGAAAATAAAGTTCTTAAAAATCGAAAATCGGTTCACCCAGGGCGAGGCTCGGCCATTGCACTCCGGCTGTGCTGACCCCTGCAAATTCCCAAAATGTGGGAATCTCGACTGCATAATTTCTGGTAGTGGGGGACTGCGTTCGCGCTCTCCCCTGATGTGCTTGGTCCAAAATCAGATACGGGAGGGTTAAGACACCACGAGCTGCGTGGCTGTGGAAGGATCCCGGTTCGACAGGAGTGGACGCCGCTGCTGGTTCTCGCTGGCTTTTAGTTAGGGGTCCGGAGAAGCATCTCAAGCTAGTTCCACTACTCCTTCCGGACGTTCATTCCCTTTTCAAAGTCAGTCGTTTTGCTGTAGTCTGCGTTCTTTAGGCTGATTATCGAGGTTAGCCTTTATTTGGTCATGGGGGGCCTCGGTACTGTATGCTGAGTCTAAAGACAGTTTCACCCGTTTTCTGATTGCTCGGTTCTGTACCAGTGCAGACATGTCAAACAGTGAATGGCTGTACCTCTATTGTATCCGTGCTCAATGAATGAAATCGGTAACAAATGAATATATGTCTAGTTATACGAAAAACGAGTGGTTTATCGACTCATCTTCATTTGCAGATTTAGAGGCAGCTTCGATATTCGTTTTACAGACGGGTTTTTTTTTTGAATATGGGTCACACACATGCCACAGCAACAAAACATCTCTAGAGATGAGGCTATAGATCACCTTTCCATCCTGCAGGTTTTCCTCCCAAAGCCTACGGCACCAACGGCGACCCCTGCTGGCCGGGAGAGCAAAAGCTTACAGCACCTGGTATTCCCAGGCAGTCTCCCATCCAAGTACTAACCAGGCCCGACGCTGCTTAGCTTCCGAGATCAGATGAGATTGGGCGTTTTCAGGGTGGTGTGGCCGTAAGCGAAAGCCCCAGCGCCTGACTCGCTACTTGAAGCTGTGTGTGGCGGGGGTTCCGTGCCCCCCGAGCGGGACTGAAGGATCGTTCGTGTGCAACTCTTTGGAAAGGAGCTGCTTTCCAAATCGCATTGCGTGCCTGGATGTTGGCGAATGCGCTCCCTTGTGTTGGCTCGTCCCACACTGGAGGAGCACCAACAATCTGCACAGAGGAGCACCAGCCAAGTCTTCAGTGCACAGCACTCTGGAAACATTTCGGGGCTGTCGCGTGTTTATTTCAGCACGTAAAGCGCACCGGTCCAACACGTCGGCCGGGCGCGCGGCGCCTCCGCCCTGTTGCTGCCCCTGCAGCTGCTTCACTTTTCCCTTTAGTTGCCATCGATTTTTTTGTAGTGCTATACATATACGATTGAGGTATCTTAGAGTTCTCCTTCGAAGACCCAGCACTCTCTTTTCTTTTCCCAGTGTTACTCATATCGGACTTTTTAAACCTAAAAAAAAATCGTTTTTTTTTCTTTCAATTAAAACTGAAGTTTAAACAACTAGTGTTAAGTCCTTATTTTTCTGTAGTCAAAAAAAGCAAAAATTAACATTCAGGTCATGAAAAACTCAAAAAAACTCCCCAACCACTAAACTTTACCTCCCACCTGAGCGCCATCTTGAACGCCCCTACCACCAGAGAATGCTCACGATTTCGGAAGCTGTCTCCGGGACGTGCTGATTCCACACATCCTGAATAAATCATGATATTGTTAGTTGCTGTAGCTAGACGTTCAAATGAGTTTCATGGCCAGATGGACTGTTTCCTCCAGCGGTATAATATTGCAGTGAGACAGCACGATGCCTGCAAGACTATGTCACGCTAAACGCCACAGATTGTGTTTGTCCGTTCGTGTCAGTCGTCCCGCAGCCACGGGAAATGGGACACAAACATGCTGCAATGCTTTCAAGACGTTAGGATTTGTTTGTGCAACATCCAAGAAGAGTACTTGTGGCTTGAATGTGAACTGTACGTGCCCGCCCCCTTTCCTCTGTAGTGCATGAGTTCCTCCCGGCATGCCCTTCGTCATTGTTCTGTCATCTTGTATTTAAAGGGTTGTATTTCTGCTGCTGAAAATAAGCAACGGTTTTCTCACAACGCCCTTTGTTCCCAACGGAGCCCTTGTCTGTCATGAAATTCTTCAAAACCTCAAGCTAGAAGAAGAAGAAGACGACAAATATGAAGCGTTATAGCAACGACATGCCATGAGACGATCGATAACGATTTCCATAGGATCCCCGCGGTTGCCTGGCAACCGTCAGCTTTGCGCAGTGGCAGTATCGTAGCCTGTGAGGTTTAGCCGAGGCTCGATTATTGCTAGTTGAAAACTTTTCCCAATACCCCGCTTCCGCCGGTTTGCAATACAATCGGCGAAAGCAATTTTTGACAGTCTTGTCAGAGACTGAGCAAGGTGTTTAAAGACAGATTTGGTCACGGTGATATCATGGTAGAAAGAAACGAGCTTGTTACGTGTCAACAGGAACGCTCTTTAGCTCTTTCAGCTTTATGCAGAGAACAGCGTCTGTCGAGATTACTTTTGTGTCAGCGCGAAACGCCGTGTGCTGTCAGTATGATTTCATATTGCTCATAGCGGCGCCTGGCTTTTGTCTGTCAAACGTTAGGTTGCGCTTCTTCATGCTGCATCGTCGGCATGAGTGGAGCATTTTAAACGTCTGTACTTACTGCGCTTCATAAGAAATCGTTTGTCCCCATTCAAAAGAGATTGTGCGATGTCCTGCAGCGTTCGCAAAGCAAACCTTTGACAGTTTGAAAAGAGGAATTTATTCTGCTTCCTGTGCGTGCAGTAGTTACAAAGTTGAACGTCTTTACACGATCTGCTGCAGTTTTCAGTGGGTGGGCTTTGTCAAATGGCTTGGAAAAACGCACTGTGTTTCGGCTCGGGAAACATCGTGAGCAGTGTCCTGCATGTTTTCTGTGTATAGCTGTCTTTTAACGCATACAGAATTCATTCGAAATCATTGATTTCTCCAATTAACAAGGGTCCCTTTTTGAACCTGCCAGAAGCATTCTTTCAATGTAACAGATTTACTCCGGGGAAGGGCAGCATGACATTGAGAGTAGCTCAAGCTTTCAGCACCTTTATCTGACTGCATGTATGCAGACGCTGCTCAGAATCCCCTGTAAGATTCTCCTTCAATTCCGTTTTGCAGTGCTTTAGCTCTTTCAAAAGGCTTCGCTTTGCTAGTCACAATCCAAGGCTCATGACAGCATTTGAAAACATTCGCAACTGCGTTGGTCGGGAATCGAACCTGGGTTAACTGCTTTGAAGGCAGCTATGCGCAACACTGGCTCGCTCCAGAATAAATCTCACGTCGAGGGCATATTTTTTTCCATTTTACCGTGAGTCGGGCTCAGCTGCACAGAGGAGAGAGCAGAGCAATGAGGTCACGGGGACAGGGGAGTCACACGCTGGCGGTTTGAATACGCGGAAGATCACTGAGGGATCCACAGTATATGGACCCTCCGTGCGCCATCAGTCCGCACTCCGGACTCTGAATCCTGCCATCCGAGTTAAGATCTCGGCGGAACCTGAGGCGCAGTTCCTTCTTAAAACGTAATCTGGTGAGCATTTCTAGAATCGTATTTGTATAGATGCAGCCTTTAATGTGTTGCTAGGTTAAAATTGATGACTTCTTGTATTTCAGTAGGCAACTGCCCTCTTGATTTCGGATTTAATTTCTTTATTACAGGGGCGCTTTTATGAAGACAGAGTCATGTTCAGGTACTTTGCTTGATGGAGGAAGCTCATTTCAGACTCTGTGATCTGCTCACCTGGAAAGGTCTGCTATACTACTACAAGAGAGAAGTAGAGTCTGGAAGAAGGGACAATTTTATGATGCTTTGGAAGATAATGTTTTTTTTTCTTATACTGAAAATGAAAGGTAGTTGTTTCTATATGGACTCAGTCTTTGGAATTTGTATATTTATATATTTCAGTGAACCCTCAGCCATTCCTTCTGTATTGTAATTCAATTTCTCTTTTAAAATTCCTTCCCCACTTCTAGGACCTGCAGTTGCTGAACTCCACAATGGCTTCTATTGGAAAGTCTGTGACTGAGCCCAAGTAAGTGTTCATTTTTTTATGAAACCATTATTTATTTAGGAGCAATGAGCAATTCTTATATAAATGCAATAAAATCATTATGCTCAAACTATGAGAGAGAAAATTAAGGATAATTTAAGAAATCAGTCTTAGCTTGTTTCTATACACAGATGGTATTATTTATTTTCAAAGGAAACCCGCGCGGATTCCCCTGGTGTGCAAGATGTACCTGAATACTCTTGATCAGCTTCCTGCTCACTTGAAGAGGGCGTGTATGAAGCACGCCACGGCAGAAAAGATCAGGATGGCCTCTCAACAGGCGAGGGAGGACATGATGAATCACCTGAAGAAGGGGGTCATCGTGGATTACCACAGAATAGAGATCGTGTCTGGTGAGGCAAACAGGATAGTGGTTGTAAGACTGCTAGAGTCCTTGGGCCTTTTTGTACATGGGAAGCCTGAAGACACATTGGCAAGGTGAGATATTTTTAATCTGTAAGGCTTCTGTAGTTTCTTTTTGAAATCATTGTTACAACATATTATGTAAAAGCATGTTGAAAAGAATCTACCTGCATTCCAGCGGCCCTGAGCAAGAGGCCGCTGTCCAGGAGGATTAGATGCCAGAGGCTGCTCTAGAAACTGAAACAGAAGCGGATAAGGAAGGGGAAGATGTGAGCTCTGAAGAACTCTATCAGCAGTAAGACTTTTTTATTTTTCAGATGTATCTATTTTTTACTAAAATTCTAATTTGTCTTATAGGTATAAAATGTTTAAACCGGTGTTTTATATCCTTACAGGCCCTGAGTAGTTAAAAAGTATCAGCAGGCCGGAAGAGAGTGGCCCAAGCTGGACTCTATAGAAAGCACTCCCTGGATGCTCCTCTCCTGATTGGATTCAAACAGTACCTTACCAAGGATCTGGGAGTGGCAAATTATTCTCAGGAGGCATTTATTTTTTAAAGGCATTTAAAATTAAGCAATGGTATCTTCATTGTAAATGTTTTTATTTCTTAGCTTAAAATTCACCCATGTGAAATGATGTCAGCCATATACATCATGACTCTATATTTCCTACCTGAATCTATTCTACTTAAATTATTACATTATACACAATTTGAGTTCATTTTAAAAAGTAAAAGGTAATGAAAGGAATGCATTTTCATAAGAAAGATAATACCGATATGCATGTGATAATCTTCCTTATATCATGTAGTGCATCATTTGGACACTTTGTGGGCTTCAAATACAAAGAAAATCATGTTCTATGGTACAAGATAAATACAAAACTTAAGCTTTTATTTTAATTAGATTTCTTTATAAAGCATAAGCAATCATTTATTACATCGCTTCTTGAATTAAATCTTTTGACAAGAGGTAAGACTTCTGTTACATTTAAACCCATGTTTAGCTGTGTTTTTTAGATTTAACTGAACCAATTTCTGTGTGTGATAATGTCCTTGAATTCTGACAACATCACACTAAATTACATGATATAAAACAGCTAATGTTTCTAGAGATAAAGTTTCTGAGATGCTTCTAATTACTTTTTATTACCAGGGACAGTTTAATTCACCTTGTACAGTACTGTAAGACCAAGATGCTTTTTTTAAAAGTTATTTAACATTTTATAGAACTTTGTCTACTATGGCAACATGATGTGCTTGGTGAAACTTGGAAAAATACTGCTTGGCCACTTATCTTAAGATAAAGATAGGATAAAGGTTTATCTTTTGCACCTACCTGACCCCCAGGGAAGGCCAATGCTTTCTAAGTTGATGGTTCCCTACAGTAGACTGTACTTTAATTTCAAAGGTAATGTATATTGACCCAAATCAGTTTTGGAATCCAATCTACTGACGAGATGGAGCACATCCTTTTTTCAGGATTTTAGCATCATACGTTTGGTATATTTAGTCCCTAATGCTGAAAGAAATGATCATAGAACATTTGGACACTTTGTGGGCTTGAAATACAAAGCAAATCATGTACTATGGTACAAGATAAATACAAAACTTAAGCTTTTATTTTAATTAGATTTGTTTATAAAGCATAAGCAATCATTTATTACATTAATATATGTGAAAATAACATTTTAGCATCATACGTTTAGTATATTTAGTCCCTAATGCTGAAAGAAATGATCATAGAACATGACATCTAACCTTACCTGCGGTGTTTTTAATCCCTATTGCTCAATGCACGGTGAAAGCATTCCATACATGTGTCTGACAATGAGGAATGGGCCCCTGAGACAGTCATTTGCCTGTTTCACAAATGATCGTATTTTACTAGAGATTCTGCTTGGGATTCAGATGTGCATTCGGACAGCAATCCCTTTCAAGAAATGATATGTTCTGGATGAGGTCAAAGGTGCTGGAACA
This sequence comes from Lepisosteus oculatus, assembly GCF_040954835.1. Classification (NCBI taxonomy): domain Eukaryota; kingdom Metazoa; phylum Chordata; class Actinopteri; order Semionotiformes; family Lepisosteidae; genus Lepisosteus; species Lepisosteus oculatus. Next base: position 15,034 of record NW_027168432.1, on the reverse strand, counting down.
CTGTATCTAGGATGTGTTTGCAGAGACTGTGTGTCTCCTGCTTCAACGCAGTGATAAACAGATGTGCTCCTTTAATTTATTGGTACATGCCCAGGGCAGTAAGCAGTCTGAGGATTTATTTCCAGATGGCATAGAGCAGTGAAGCAGTGAAGTAGTGCAAAACACTGGATCATTATATTATTAGAATCTATTCTACTTAAATTATTACATTATACTCAATTTGAGTTCATTTTAAAAAGTAAAAGGTAATGAAAGGAATGCATTTTCATAAGAAAGATAATACCGATATGCATGTGATAATCTTCCTTATATCATGTAGTGCGTCATTTGGACACTTTGTGGGCTTGAAATACAAAGAAAATCATGTTCTATGGTACAAGATAAATACAAAACTTAAGCTTTTATTTTAATTAGATTTGTTTCTAAAGCATAAGCAATCATTTATTACATTAATATATGTGAAAATAACATTTTAGCATCATATGTTTAGTATATTTAGTCCCTAATGCCGAAAGAAATGATCATTTGTTTAACATGCACGGGTCTGTCTCAAAGGATGCAGTACTCCTGAAGGGTCTCAAACCCTACATTTCGGATGCCTAGCTGTATCCCTCACATGTGGCACCTCAGAATGACTTCTAACCTTACCTGTGGTGTATTCAGTCCCTATTGCTCAATGCACAGTGTACATACTGCATACATGTGTCTTGAGAATGAGGAATGGGCCCCTGAGACAGTCATTTGCCTGTTTCACAAACAGGGACCTGGACCTAGCCCGTACAGGGCTCAAACCCGCGACCTTGGCGTTATTAGCACCACGCTCTAACCAACTGAGCTAACCAGCCTCACGACAGTGCTCCTCTCTGTGCTGCAAAAAATCAAACTCAGGGAATTTCTTTTGTCCTCCTTTGAATAGAAAGCCGTGTAATCAGTGTACGGGCTTTCTCGTGCAGTTTCATGGTTCTTGTAACCCAAATCCTACACTGGCCTGAAGTGCCCCCCCATTTCACAGCATTTTTCAGCTGATTTAAAATGTACCTAAAGGAGAAGCATTATTGAAGACCATCAATTACCAAGAGCTTTTGTCAAAGGTTTTGGTGGTCATTTTGAATGACCACAGAGCGCTGTGACCTCGGTTTTACATCTCATCCAAAAGACAGCGCCCTTTTACAACACAGCATCTCCGTCACTATACTGGGGCATTGGGACCCGCACAGACCTCAGGGTGAGCGCCCCCCCGCCGGCACCATTAACACCGCTTCCAGCTGGAAGCTTTGTTTTTCCCTGTAGCTCATCCTCATCCAGGTACTGACCTGGCTCACACCTGCTTAGCTTCAGTGGGTTTTCAGTTGCGAGTTGCAAGGGGATGCAAGTGATGGAGCCGCTCGCTGCAAAAGCCACTGCATTGGCCGGGAATCGAACCCGAGCCTCCCGCGTGGCAGGCGAGAATTCTACCACTGAACCACCAATGCTCAGTGCCTGGGCCTTTAAAAAAGACGCTTTTTTGGTGCTCTGTGCAAAACGCGTCGACATCTGCTTCCAGCTGCAAAATGCCATTTGCGGACGCTGAAGAACTTATTTCTAAGGCAGCGGGTACAAGCGATTGGGCGTTTTAAAACCACCAGGAACAGCAAAGAGGCGCGCTTCTTTGCTTGTGCCGAAACACACCGACTGAAAGCGGACAACGTAGTCGGCAGGATTGGAACCTCTGCGGGGAGACCCCAATGGATTTCTAGTCCATTGCCTTAACCACTCAGCCACGACTACAGCAAGCCCCACTGCCGCTGCGTTCTTGCTACAATCTTACCTGGATCGCGAGGCGCCGGCGGAAGCCTATTTCAAAGTCGTTCTCCGTTTCAAAAAAACATTTCCAAAATACAAGCCTTGCAGACAGACACGCCTCAGAGGACTTAAGGGTGGCTTCATGTCGGAATGATAAAGTCTCCCCGTCCGGACATGAAAATGCCACTTTGTTACACACAAAAAAAGAATCAACAACAGAGAAATGCCCACAAGCATTTGAAAAGCCGCACCACGTCGCACTTGAAATAGCTCTTACATTAGTGGTAGACACAGGAATCGCCTTTTTATTTACGCTCTTACCAACGCGATGGAAAGCAAAACAAAGCAAAGCAGAGCAAAACAAAACGAACAAACGAAAACCCTCACGTCCTGCACTTGCATATAACCCCGTTACGTGCCCAAGCGGTATTGTACGTCATCCTAGCACTGCACCCCGGGTCGTACGGTATATGGGAACGAGCACACGCCACGAATCGTCTCGAATCACTCCCTACAGCTGTAAGGCGCCTTGAAGCGTGCACCCCCAACATTCTTCTTTGCGCATCTGTGAAAGGTAAACTCTTGAGCAAACTCTGAACCAGCTCTAAGGAAACTAATCCGATTAGACGTTACTTTGACTCATCTTCTTACGCTCAGTGCCGGATTGCTCAAACTCCAGCTAGGGTTAGGGTTAGCATTCCCACGCTACTTAGACACTTTGTTTACGCTCAGTGCTGGATTTTGGGAACTTCAGGACGAGTGGGAATTTTCTCCTATCTGTCCATTCTGTTTTGTTTTGGAGACTCTTGGCTGCCTATGTTGTTCAGTGCACCGTGAAGGAAACATTTTCCAAAACTGTGTCAGCTCAAAAGTTGTAAGAAAACCTCTCCAGGTGCTTTAACTCTCTTCATTTTTGTCATTTAATGTGACACTCGATGTATAACTGGAGCCTCACATATGCAAATGGTGAGGCTCCAGTTCGACACCCAGTTCCACACCACTTTACAGTATATGACAAAAGCATGGCAGACTGTGCCGGACCAGCTGGTAACTTCCGCTTATTTTGACCATATTAAACATTGGAAATCTTCCCACTTGCATTTGTGACACTTGATTTTGGCTCCACCTAAGACACTCTTAAATCTTCAAACACTTTTCTCTTCTCCCGCAACACACTTGTCTGTCGGCACTATGTGGCAGCGTTGCATGACAACCCATCTCACCACGGAAAGGAACCTAACAGCTTTGGTAAGAGAGTAGAATTACCTGAAGAACTGCTTTCCATGGAAGCAGGACCAAGCGATGTAGCATTTTTATAGTACCAGGAAAGGAGAAGCGGCACTTCGCCTTTGCCGCACAGGCACAAGGTGACGTGCGGCAGACGCCGTAGTCGGCAGGATTCGAACCTGAGCGGGGAGTCCCCAATGGATTTCAAATCCATCGCCTTAACTACTCGGCCACGACTACAGCGAGCTCGCCGCCGCCGCATTCCTCCTATAATCTAACACGGAGTGCGAGGTGGCTGCGGAAACCTTTTTAAAGTCGCTCTCTGTTAAAAAAAAAACCTTTCACAAGATACATGCCGGCAGACAGACACGCCTCAGAGGGTTTAAGGCTGGCTTCACGTTCAAATGATAAAGTCTCCCCGTCCGGATGTCAAAATGCAACTTTGGCAGACAGAAAAAACATCAACAAACCACAAATGTGGACAAGGATTTTACAAGCTGCACCACACTGCACTTTCAAAAGCATTTACATTCGTGTTAGACGCAGGAATTGTCTTTGTTTTGCGCGCTTACGAACGCCATAGAAAACGAAACAAAACAAAAGCCCTCAGCTCCTGTACTTGATTATAACGCCGTTATGTGTCGAAGCAGGAATTTACGTCATCTTACCACTGCAACATGGGGAATAGAGGGAAATGAACACACGCTACGAATCGTCTCAATCACTCCCTAGAGTCGTAAGGCACATTGAAGGGCCCCCATCATTAATCGTTGGGCCTCTGTAAAAGGAAAGCTGTTGAGCAGTCTTTGAAACAGCTCGGATGAAACACTTGATTGCTTCCATGTGCATCTGGAGCCCACTTCTTATTTTCACTTCATGCCGCCCAAAGCATTTCTAAAACAGGAGATTCGCGTTTGGGAATGCGCCCTGCCCTACAAATAAAACAGGTCTACGGGTCTGAAACCTGCTCCACGGAAAACAGTTCTGTTGCGCTTTTGATCAAAGGGAGATTCTCTGTTCTTACTTTTTGATTACATAACACCCAAAGGGGCTTCTTTGGAGCTGGATTCCAACCAGCATCCTAAAGTTTCTTGGCGGTATCCTTTACAGTCCTCTGTTCGGTCGACAAGGAACAGTAGGGGGCAGCTTTCCTCACACATACAGTGCAATGTACTGTAGTGTTCCCCTTCATTGAATTCGCAGTTCTGCATCAGACCTCTAACTCGTTTCCTTAGCTTGGATTTAAGCCACGAAGCAGGCTTCTACTGTATAAACGTCTAGAGGAATCACAAACTATTTGAGAGGCCATCATCCCAGGGGGAACTGACAAAGTCTATCCCTAAACACCTAGCGCAGTCTCTCGAGAGACTGTCAAAAATCGCTTTCTCCATTTGTGCTGCAAGTAAGTGAAAACGCGGTCTCAACCCAGAGCCACTTGGCAGCAGCGGCACGTAAATACTGTTACTACCACTGCTCGATACCAACGTTAGCCTACTATACCATGTTCAGCCACCGCTAGAAAATGTAAGGCTCTAGTACTGGAGCAAACAAAAGGAGAGCCAACGTCAAACGTAGAGAGCGACGAGGATGGGATTCGAACCCATGCGTGCAGAGCACAATGGATTAGCAGTCCATCGCCTTAACCACTCGGCCACCTCGTCGATGAAACTGGGCTGTCCAGACATGGGTTGGCGCGCTCCAGATGATCTTTTTCTTTTTTTTCCCTCGTACTCAAGGGTCCTTTTCCTGTTCCACATGCGATTTCAACATTTTCCTTGGGAGATGTCAAGCCAGCAAGCCACTGCTGTGGTTCAGTGGCCATTGTGGAGTTCAGTGGCCCTGTTGTACACAGAAAGCACATTGAGCTCCTTGGACATGAAAAGTTCCAGATAAAAGCCATTTGTCATCCTTTCTCTTGGTGTCGATGTTGCTATTGTATGTAAAGGTGGCAACTTGCTCAGCGAGCAGGCGGAGCACACACCGAATGCAGATGTGTCTGAGTGGTGTGTCCAAGTGGCTGCAAAAGGACAACACTACCGGGGCGCCGTTGCTTAGTTGGTTAAAGCGCTTGTCTCTTAAACAGGAGATCCTGAGTCCGAATCCCAGTGGTGCCTTCTTTGTTCTGTCTTCTCGAACAGAACTGGTCCTTACAGACAACCGCCTACGGCTAGACTTAATTAAATGCAAGTATTCATTTCCTGTCTTTAACGCGACTTGTTTTTCTTAAAATGGATGGAACTTGCAAAACATGAAATACAAACATTGCTAATCAGCGCTAGCGGCTGGCAAAAAAAAAGAAGTCAGCAATGTTTTTTTTCTTTAACCTTAACCCTGCTAATGGAGAAGAGTTAAACGACCGAGTCTATGCAGCTTAAACGGTGCTCATGTCGGGTTCTTAGCTGAAAGGGTGGTAAATCACGCTCACCCCAGTCCTTAATCTTTTAAAAGGATACAATATTGAACCTAGTCGCCACATCACATACATCCTGTTCAACGATAAAAAAGTGACATCTATCCTCGATCCAGAGTAAATCCCACGATGAGGGCATATTTTTTTCCACTTTACCATGAGTCGGGCTCAGCTCCACAGAGGCGAGAGCAGAGCAATGAGGTCACGGGGACAGGGGAGTCACACGCTGGCGGTTTGAATACGCGGAAGATCACTGAGGGATCCACAGTATATGGACCCTCCGTGCGCCATCAGTCCGCACTCCGGACTCTGAATCCTGCCATCCGAGTTAAGATCTCGGCGGAACCTGAGGCACAGTTCCTTCTTAAAACGTAATCTGGTGAGCATTTCTAGAATCGTACTTGTATAGATGCAGCCTTTAATGTGTTGCTGGGTTAAAATTGATGACTTCTTGAACTTCAGTAGGCAACTGCCCTCTTGATTTCGGATTTAATTTCTTTATTACAGGGGCGCTTTTATGAAGACAGAGTCATGTTCAGGTACTTTGCTTGATGGAGGAAGCTCATTTCGGACTCTGTGATCTGCTCACCTGGAAAGGTCTGCTGTACTACTACAAGAGAGAAGTAGAGTCTGGAGGAAGGGACAATTTTATGATGCTTTGGAAGGTAATGTTTTTTTTTTCTTTGAAATCGAAATGAATCAGAATATCAGTGCAAAAGACAAACTCTTGGTTTGGTTTAAAGAGATATGGTTTTAAAACAGACAAAATGTAGAAAACAGGTGTTTCTCACTTTTGGAAAAGAATGGACCGGGGGTAATATTTTACTAGGTGCAGTGCTCATCTCACTGGGTTACAGTCCTGCAGTGTCACACCAGGGCCAGTGGCGCAATGGATAACGCGTCTGACTACGGATCAGGAGATTGCAGGTTCGACTCCTGCCTGGCTCGGGTCGTTTTTAAACACATCGGGCTACTCCCTAAGTAGTCTGTGCTACTTACTGCATTGTAATCGTACCCAGTAAGATATTTCCTTCATGTAAATGAACTGCACCTGACAGCTTTAGAAAAACACCTGGGCTCAGTACGGTGCTGAGAGCTTAGCGTTGCTGTTCTAATTAGCACGCACTGCATCGGCTATGAGCCCGAACCTTTCAATTATTCCGATCAGTAAGTCAACACGTAGTCCACATGAACGGTAGAAATATTCTCTTGTCTGTCTCTTGTTTGTATAGAACTGAATGTCCCTGACAATGTACTGTTAGTTTTAATTGAAGAACGGCATTTGTGTTCAAATATACCAGACAAGTTTATGTAACTGCTCATGCGACACTCAGTTGTAATTAGTCAAGAAAAAAAAGTCGAACAACAGCTGCGGGTTTGATTCTGAACGTATGAGATTGCAGCGCCTTTTACTTCCATTGACAAATGATAGAGATTCGAAGAGAGATCCTTCAGACCAGCAAGCAAACCCACGGCTTTTTCGGTTTTCTATCTAGGCAACGTTGGTGTCTGCAATAGCATACATGAAAGCGTGATGCAATTTCTGTGGCTACATTTGTTGCACGTCATGCACAGTAAGAGTGTTTCTAACACCAAATAAAAAGTCAACAATTAGCGATCACGCCTTCTCCTCAGTTAACCCACTGAAACCCTTGCTGTTAACAGTTCTTGACTGCGTGCTTTACCAGCACCTACATATCGTGTCGGTTCTTTCAGCTTTATTCATTAGGTTTTCAAAGGCATAAGTAGAGCACCAGAGGTGCGAACGCAAAATGTGTAGTTATCTGAAGAATTGATTTCCATGGCAGCGGGTCCAAGCGATTTCGCGTTGTTATAGTACCAGGAAAGGAAAAGCGGCACTTCGCCTCTGCCGCGCAGGCACAAGGCGACGTGCGGCAGACGCCGGAGTCAGCAGGTTTCGCACCTGCGCGGGGAAGCCCCAACGCATTTCGAGCCCATCGCCTTAACCACTCGAGCACGACAAATGCGAGCTCGCCGCCGCCGCAATTCTCCTATAATCAAACACGGACTGCGATTTGGCTGCGGAAACCTTTTTAAAGTTGCTCTCCGTTAAAAAAAATACCTTTCACAAGATTCGTGCCGGCAGACAGACACGCCTCAGAGGGTTTAAGGCTGGCTTCACGTTCAAATGATAAAGTCCCCCAGTCCGGATGTCAAAATGCAACTTTGGCAGACAGAAAAAACATCAACAAACCAAAAATGTGGACAAGGATTTTACAAGCTGCACCACACTGCACTTTCAAAAGCATTTACATTCGTGTTAGACGCAGGAATTGCCTTTGATTTGCGCGCTTACGAACGCCATAGAAAACGAAACAAAACTAAAGCCCTCAGCTCCTGCACTTGATTATAATGCCGTTACGTGTCGAAGCAGGAATTTACGTCATCCTACCACTGCAACACGGGGAATAGAGGGAAATGAGCACAAGCTACGAATTGTCTCTAATCAGTCCCTACAGTTGTAAGACGCCTGGAAGCGTGCACCCCCATCATTAATCTTTGCGCATCTGTGCAAGGTAAACTCTGGAGCAGTCTCTGAAACGGCTCAAAGGAAACACGTGATTGATTCCATATGCATCTGGGGTTCATTTCTTATTTACATTTAATTCAAGGGAAAGGCTTGGGTCAGTTTCAGACGGCCTCCAACAGCGAGATTCAAGCGCCCCACCTTCAGCCCAATCTGCGCCGCCAGAACGACAACAGCTCCTCTGGTCTTTGGGGTGCGGTTGTGACCCCGTAACCTAAAGTGTTGGTGGCAGACAAATGGAGACTAACAGGTGATGTCCTAGGACATGACTACATTGTGACACTCGGTGGGGATGGTGACCATTGCTTGGAAAAGAGTGCGAGGCCCCTTTAGAAAAACATTTTGTTAACAGGCATTCTGCCTCAGCCTAAACACCTATAGCTTGCAAAGCGCATGCTATTAGACAGGCACCTCTGCAAGACCTTAAGAGTCTCTTAAACTAGTGATAGTAAGGTGTTCCCAATGGGCGATGTTTGGCTTTCAAATCATCTCTCTGTGGAAGCGCCGAGATGCAGCTGTTTAAGGCTTAGAAGCAGCTGACTGTTTCACTACCTAGCTGATTACTGTCAGTCAGGGAGCTCAGAGGTGAAAAGCCTGTCTGAGAGACAATTCGCCGTCGATGAGTTCAATATGTTCCGTACCAGCTCGGCGCAACTGAGATCATCTTGGTAGCCGTGTAGCTCAGATGAGTGAGAGCGTGTGTGTGTGTACCACCGTGATTGGATGCCGGTCCTTCTCAGGTCACAGTAAACCTTCTGCTGCCTAACTTCCCTAATTTTGGGGATCCCTTTGAAAAAGCAAAGGAAAAAAAACTGGCTCTTCATCAGCATGATCGACCTCACCCAGTGTGGCGCAGTGGCCTAATGGCTAAGACACTGGCCTCCTAAGCCAGGGATTGTGGGTTTGAGTACCATCTGGGGTGCTCCTGTCCCATTTTGAGCGTACAAATGTCCTTTTGATTTGCAAAGCTACAACCCCACCTTACTCAGTGAGCGTCTCTTCTTTTCTCTCACATACAGTTGGGAGAAAAACTTTTGTAAACAGCCCTTCGGAATGATGTGGATTTCTGCATGAATGGCTCCTAACATGTGATCTTATCTTTATCTAAGTCATAATAATTAATAAAGAGAGTCTGATTTAACAAACAACACAAGCCCAACATTTGACATTGCTGTTTCTTTATTGACCAAATGGTTTAAACAATCAAGGTCATTGATGGAAAAAGTACGTGAACCCTTATATTAAGGAGCTAGTGGAACCTCCTTTATGACAAAAACCTCAATCCCCACTTTCTGTAGCGGCTGGTCAGACCTGAGCAGCGGTTAGGAGGTATTTTGGCCTATTCCTCTATGCAAAACTGTTTCAGTTCATGTATATTTTTGGGATGTCTTGCGCTGAACGGCCTGCTTCAGATCACGCCACAGCACTTCAATGGGATTGGGGTCAGGACTCTTACTTGGCCATCCCAAAATACGGAATTTCTTCTGTTTCAGCCACTCTGTTGTTGATGTACTCCTTTGTTTTTGTCATGCTGCATGACCCAGCCTCTTTCGAGTTTTAGATCACAGGCAGACACCCTGACATTCTGCTGTAGAATTTCCTGATACATCTTGGAATTCATCGGTCCCTCGATGATTGCAAGCCGTACAGCCTCCGCCATGTTTCCCAGGTGGGATGAGGTTTTGGAGTTGGTATGCAGTGTTTTGTTATCTCCAAACATAACGCTGTGCACATTTACCAACAAGTTCAACTTTTGTCATGTCTGTCCACAGAACATTGTTCCAGGAGTTGCTGTGGAACATCCATGTGGTCTTTAGCAAACTTGAGAGGGGCAGTGGTGGTTTTTTTTGGGGGGAGAGCAGTGGTTTCCTCCGTGGTGACCTCGCATGATCACCGCTCCTGTTCAGATTTCTTCTTATGGTGGACTCATGGACACAGACGTAAGACAAAGTCAACCACCTGTTCGCTAGATCCCATCCCCACTCAGCTAGTCAAAGATTCCCTCGAAGGACTGGCAGGACCTATAATTAGTATGATGAATGCATCGCTTGCGTCAGGCGTTGTACCTGATCAATTTAAGGTAGCGGTTGTTAGACCGCTCCTTAAGAAGTCAAATTTGGATCCACAAGTTCTTAACAACTACAGGCCTGTCTCAAAGGTCCCATTTCAATCTAAAAGTTTTGAGAGAATAGTTGTTGCCCAATGTCAATCGTATCTGGATTCAAATAATATACTTGAGAAATTTCAGTCTGCTTTCTGAAACTGCATTAACGAGAGTCGTAAATGATATTCTCTTAGCTACTGATGTGGGGAATGCAACAGTGCTTGTGCTTCTAGATCTTAGAGCTGCCTTTGACACGGTTGACCTCTCTGTTTTGTTACACAGGCTTGAGTTTGAGGTTGGCTTATCTGGAACCGTCCTTCAGTGGTTTACTTCACATTTTACTCATCGTTTTCATTATGTTCAAATATCTAATAATTGTACTGCTTCATCAACGTCACCAGTTCAATTTGGGGTACCAGACGGATCAGTGCCGGGGCCAATATTGCTCTCTCTCTCTACATGCTGCTGCTAGGTAGGATAATACGAAAAAATAATATGAACTTTCATTCATATGCTGATGACACTCAAATAAACATTTTGTTCACACCAAACGACAACTTTTCTATTATCACTTTAGTTAAATGCATTAATGAAGGAAAGACTTGGATGTGTGAAAACTTTTTGTTACTCAACTCTGAGAAAACTGAGGATCTGTTGATCGGAGGCAACAATACTGATAGGACTACTATAACTTCAGCACTTAACTCAGAGGATTTAAACATTTGCCTCAAAGAGACAGCACGTAACCTAAGTGGCATATTAGACACAAGGCTCTTAACAACTTGCATTGTTAAGTGCCTTGAGACAACCTTGTTGTGAAAGGTGCTATATAGAAATACATTGATTTGAACTGAATTGACAATGTAAAATGTTGTGTGTGTTGTTTGTTAAACAAGACTGTCTTTATTTATTATTATGCGTCAGATGAAGATCAGATCACATTTTAAGAGCCAATCATGTAGAAATCCAGATCATTCGCGTTTTAAAAGTTGCGGGAAAAGCAAAACAGGTGCTTTTCCTTTGTTGCGCAGACACACGACGACACCGTAGGCGGCAGGACTCGAAGCTTCGCAGGGAGACCCCGATGGCTTTCTAGTCCATCACCCTAACCACTCAGCCGCCGCCGCCGCCACTGCCTTTTTGATGCAGTCTAACATAGAGTGCCGGGCAGCGGCGGAAACCTTTTTCAAAGTCGCTTTCCGTTTAACAACAACAAAAAAAACTTTCACAAAATGCATGCTAGCAGACAAATGCGCCTCAGAGGACTTAAGGCTGGCTTCAAGTTGGAATGATAAAGTCTCCCCGTCCGGTCAGGAAAAGGGAACTTTGTTAGACAGAAAGAAGGAAGTAACAATAACGGAGAATTGTGTGCAAGGATTTTAGAAGCTGCGCAGCCCTGCAGTTTCAATAGCCCTTTTATTCGTGTTAGATGCTGGAATTGCCTTTTTTTGACGCTCTTACGAATGCGATGTCAACGAAAACAGAACAAAGCACAAAAAACCCTCAAGTCCTGCAGTTGGATAGAATGCCGTTACGCGTCCAAGCCGTATTTGACTTCATCCTACCATTGCAACACGGGGCGTATATGGAAACGAACACACGCTACGAATTGTCTCTAATCAGTCCCTACAGTTGTAAGGCGCCTGGAAGCGTGCACCCCCATCATTAATCTTTGCGCATCTGTGCAAGGTAAACTCTGGAGCAGTCTTTGAAACGGCTCAAAGGAAACACGTGATTGATTCCATGTGCATCTGGGGTTCATTTCTTATTTACATTTAATTCAAGGGAAAGGCTTGGGTCAGTTTCAGACGGCCTCCAACAGCGAGATTCAAGCGCCCCACCTTCAGCCCAATCTGCGCCGCCAGAACGACAACGGCTCCTCTGCTCTCCGGGGTGCGGTTGTGACCCCGTAACCTAAAGTGTTGGTGGCAGACAAATGGAGACTAACAGGTGACATCCTAGGACATGACTACGTTGTGACACTCGGTGGGGATGGTGACCATTGCTTGGAAAAGAGTGCGAGGCCCCTTTAGAAAAACATTTTGTTAACAGGCATTCTGCCTCAGCCTAAACACCTATAGCTTGCAAAGCGCATGCTATTAGACAGGCACCTCTGCAAGACCTTAAGAGTCTCTTAAACTAGTGATAGTAAGGTGTTCCCAATGGGCGATGTTCGGCTTTCAAATCATCTCTCCGTGGAAGCGCCGAGATGCAACTGTTTAAGGTTTAGAAGCAGCTGACTGTTTCACTACCTAGCTGATCACTGTTAGTCAGGGAGCTCAGAGGTGAAAAGCCTGTCTGAGAGACAATTCGCCGTCGATCAGTTCAATATGTTCCGTACCAGCTCGGCGCACCTGAGATCATCTTGGTAGCCGTGTAGCTCAGATGAGTGAGAGTGTGTGTGTGTGTACCACCGTGATTGGATGCCGGTCCTTCTCAGGTCACAGTAAACCTTCTGCTGCCTAACTTCCCTAATTTTGGGGATCCCTTTGAAAAAGCAAAGGAAAAAAAAAACTGGCTCTTCATCAGCGTGATCGACCCCACTCAGTGTGCCCCAGTGGCCTAATGGATAAGGCACTGGCTTCCTAAGCCAGGGATTGTGGGTTTGAGTCCCATCTGGGGTGCTCCTGTCCCTTTTTGAGTGTACAAATGTCCTTGTGATTTGTGAAGCTGCAACCCCACCTTACTCAGTGAGCGTCTCTGCTTTTCTCTCAGTTGGGAGAAAAACTTTTGTAAACAGCCCTTCGGAATGATGTGGATTTCTGCATGAATGGCTCCTAACATGTGATCTTATCTTTATCTAAGTCATAATAATTAATAAAGAGAGTCTGATTTCACAAACAACATACGCCCAACATTTGACATTGCTGTTTCTTTATTGACCAAATGGTTTAAACAATCAAGGTCATTGATGGAAAAAGTACGTGAACCCTTATATTAAGGAGCTAGTGGAACCTCCTTTATTGACAAAAACCTCAACATCCAACAAACCTCAGCATCCGCCATGCTTCCCAGGTGGGATGAGGTTTTGGAGTTGGTATGCAGAGTTTTGTTATCTCCAAACATAATGCTGTGCACATTTACCAACAAGTTCAACTTTTGTCACGTCTGTCCACAGAACATTGTTCCAGGAGTTGCTGTGGAACATCCATGTGGTCTTTAGCAAACTTGAGAGGGGCAGTGGTGTTTTTTTTGGGGGGGAGAGCAGTAGTTTCCTCCGTGGTGACCTCGCATGATCACCACTCCTGTTCAGATTTCTTCTTATGGTGGACTCATGAGCACAGACGTAAGACAAAGTCAACCACCTGTTCGCTAGATCCCATCCCCACTCAGCTAGTCAAAGATTCCCCTGAAGGACTGGCAGGACCTATAATTAGTATGATGAATGCATCGCTTGCGTCAGGCGTTGTACCTGATCAATTTAAGGTAGCGGTTGTTAGACCGCTCCTTAAGAAGTCAAATTTGGATCCACAAGTTCTTAACAACTACAGGCCTGTCTCAAAGGTCCCATTTCAATCTAAAAGTTTTGAGAGAATAGTTGTTGCCCAATGTCAATCGTATCTGGATTCAAATAATATACTTGAGAAATTTCAGTCTGCTTTCTGAAACTGCATTAACGAGAGTCGTAAATGATATTCTCTTAGCTACTGATGTGGGGAATGCAACAGTGCTTGTGCTTCTAGATCTTAGAGCTGCCTTTGACACGGTTGACCTCTCTGTTTTGTTACACAGGCTTGAGTTTGAGGTTGGCTTATCTGGAACCGTCCTTCAGTGGTTTACTTCACATTTTACTCATCGTTTTCATTATGTTCAAATATCTAATAATTGTACTGCTTCATCAACGTCACCAGTTCAATTTGGGGTACCAGACGGATCAGTGCCGGGGCCAATATTGCTCTCTCTCTCTACATTCTGCTGCTAGGTAGGATAATACGAAAAAATAATATGAACTTTCATTCATATGCTGATGACACTCAAATAAACATTTTGTTCACACCAAACGACAACTTTTCTATTATCACTTTAGTTAAATGCATTAATGAAGGAAAGACTTGGATGTGTGAAAACTTTTTGTTACTCAACTCTGAGAAAACTGAGGATCTGTTGATCGGAGGCAACAATACTGATAGGACTACTATAACTTCAGCACTTAACTCAGAGGATTTAAACATTTGCCTCAAAGAGACAGCACGTAACCTAAGTGGCATATTAGACACAAGGCTCTTAACAACTTGCATTGTTAAGTGCCTTGAGACAACCTTGTTGTGAAAGGTGCTATATAGAAATACATTGATTTGAACTGAATTGACAATGTAAAATGTTGTGTGTGTTGTTTGTTAAACAAGACTGTCTTTATTTATTATTATGCGTCAGATGAAGATCAGATCACATTTTAAGAGCCAATCATGTAGAAATCCAGATCATTCGCGTTTTAAAAGTTGCGGGAAAAGCGGAACAGGTGCTTTTCCTTTGTTGCGCAGACACACGACGACACCGTAGGCGGCAGGACTCGAAGCTTCGCAGGGAGACCCCGATGGCTTTCTAGTCCATCGCCCTAACCACTCGGCCACCACCGCCGCCACTGCCTTTTTGATGCAGTCTAACATAGAGTGCCGGGCAGCGGCGGAAACCTTTTTCAAAGTCGCTTTCCGTTTAACAACAACAAAAAAAACTTTCACAAAATGCATGCTAGCAGACAAATGCGCCTCAGAGGACTTAAGGCTGGCTTCAAGTTGGAATGATAAAGTCTCCCCGTCCGGTCAGGAAAAGGGAACTTTGTTAGACAGAAAGAAGGAAGTAACAATAACGGAGAATTGTGTGCAAGGATTTTAGAAGCTGCGCAGCCCTGCAGTTTCAATAGCCCTTTTATTCGTGTTAGATGCTGGAATTGCCTTTTTTTGACGCTCTTACGAATGCGATGTCAACGAAAACAGAACAAAGCACAAAAAACCCTCAAGTCCTG